>NC_142527.1:19475200-19592700 GCF_964205215.1 Stylophora pistillata | reverse complement strand
CTACAGCAACCAAGCAACACCAATCCAATATGGACTCCAAGTGATTCTCAATATGATTGGCTGCTGGCAAAGATGTGGCTTCGTTATGCTGACAATACAATTCAGCAGGTATTTTGAAGATCATAGTATTCCATTGTTGAATTTTTATTGTTCATATATCATTGCTGCTTTGTAAGAATGTCTTATTTTCTTATTGGGAACAAGTGATCCGAGAGATACGATTTCGATGAAGATTTCGAAAACGGTTTTCGTCTCATTGAAGATTTTCGTCGTAAACGATCGCTCAACATGCTAACCTGTTCTATTGTAACCACAGTCCTGTTTACTTAGAATAAATAGACAAAGAAAATAATAAACACTGAAAAGGATAGGTTCTGGAAAAAGATCCTAGGAAAAGTAGAAGAACAATTCATATTTTAGACTAGATATTTCACGGGTTTGTCGTTTGCTCTTTTATTGGAAAAGGAGAGGTTCCATCAAAGTCAGACATGATTTCGATGATTATTGAAAATGAGACGTATCGTTTGAGAGGCTGAAAAAGTCATCTGATTAAATTGTAACCAAACCTTATCATAAAATTAACTTCCAAGGTGCTACGTCATTTTATTTGATTAGCGAGCTTCCATCTTACCAAATGGCATTGACAATGGTAATGAGTACCAAATACGTGTCTGATCATATATCGATCTGTTAGGTTAAGAGGTGACATTTTTATCCTCCTTTACAGACACGGAGTCATCTCCTCGAAACCCACTTGGTGATGGAAGCCTTTGCAGTGGCAGTCTGGCGCCAGCTACCCTCAATTCATCCTGTTTTTCAACTCTTATTTCCACACCTTCGCTCCGTGATGGCGATCAACAAGTTAATCAAAGATGGTGCTATAGAAAAGAATGAACCTGCCAAACAATTTCTGAAGAAAAGTTACCACACGTTCAAGTTGAGCACGCTTTCCTTACCCAAAGGGCTTAAGGAGAGAGGTCTGGATGATCCAGATAAATTGCCGAAATTCTATTACAGGTAAGTAACTCATTGACTTATAGATGAACTGACTTGGTTTACAAGAGCAATAACTGACATTTAGAAAGGACTCATGGGTTTAACATATTTTGTTAAGTATGGATCTCCGCAAAGCAGTTAAGTTATGAAGATCTGAGACATTTTGTGCCACCTAAAAAGACAAAAAAAGAACTAAGATTCGGTGAAATTCTATGAATTCGGTATGCGCACATTTGTATAGTTTGATTTAAATAGAACGTTCAATCAGCTGTGGTCCTTTTAGTTTGTTAAACGCAATGATTGCAGTTTATCCCATTGAATAAAATGTCGAGAAAGGAAACACTGCAGACTCGAAAATTGGCTGTAAAAGGGGTAAAATCTTTTTTTTAAGTGGATTGTATTTCAGTTTGATTTGATACACACCGTCAAGTCCACTTCCGTGATGTTACTGGCTGAAAAAATCCATATAAGTGAATAGGATTTACATGTAAGAGGTGATTGCTTGACTTAGATTTTTTGGTAAATTCACATAATATGATGAGCCACTTTGCTCTTTCTAGGGATGATGCCCTCCGTCTATGGTCAGCCATTACAACTTTCATCAAAGAAGTCATTACCCTTTACTACAAGGCAGATGACGATGTTACTAAGGACGTCGAGCTTCAAGCTTGGATTAAAGATTTCAATGAAAACGGCCTCCCTGTGAGAGAGGGTGACGATGATCATGAGGTTCCAAGTGCCTTGCAAACACGTGACCAACTAATCAACCTGCTCACAAGCGTGGTGTTCACGTGCTCGTGTCAGCATGCAGCAGTGAACTTTGGTCTGTTGGATGTGTCAGGCTTTATCCCCTTCACTCCCTCCATGATGCGTAAGCCACCTCCAACTAAGAAAAACCAGACATCGCTGAAGACCATTCTTGAAACGCTGCCAAGCAAGAGTCAGTCCCTCAAACAAATAGCGTTATTTTACGTGTTGACGCGATTTGCCGAGGATGAGGTAAATTTCAAACACTCAAGAATTTCCTGATAAATTTTTGACTCGCATCTTGGTTTTTTATTACATTTGTTATCCTTATTACTTGATTATTTGGTATGATTACCACTAAAAATATGTAAATAACTTAAAAAAAGACCCCAGTTTTAAAACCTGGCTGTCGTAAAGGATCTAACTTTTTTCTCGCTCAGGTATTGCCAAGATCCTCAAATTTGGTGAGGGTCCCAGCCTTTTTATCATACGTCTTTATGAATGTGCAAAGAACTTTCCATTCACGAACAACTGATAGAACCAACCATGTGTGTCGCTTAGAAAATTAGCTGTTTTCTATGTAATTAAAATTTGAAAAAAAGGCGAGAACTCTTTTCAGTTTCGGAATTCATGATTGTTTTCCCTTGCAAAAACATCGCCGTGTTAAAAAGTGCAAATTTGCTTCCAGTGTACTAACAATAACTTATCTTTCCTACCATAGCGTTTCATTGGCGACATGACACACAGCCTTTTGACTGGTGACGAGGAAGATGCTGCAATGAGTCGCTTCCAGACCGCTCTCCATGAGATCTCGGATTCCATCAAAGCCCGCAATAAGTCGCTGGAATTGCCTTACACCTTTCTTTTACCCGAGCGAATTCCCGATAGCATTGGCGTCTAAGGCGCTGAAAGTAAAAAGGCATTTTTTTCAAAAATATCATACGGTGAATTTTTTGTCGTTATGCAGACTGTGCAGTTTAAAAAGACTGTAACAGTTAATTGTAAAATGTTGCCTTATTCGTAATGCACGCCTTTAAACCATCATCTCAATCATTTTGGATTTTTTTTACCTTTTTCAGGGTTGAAAGTTCGCCACCCTTTATGACCTAATGCTGAATTCAATTTTAATATTGTTTCACTATTTTGGGAAAATAGTTCATTGATAATTTTTCTTAAAGTGCTAAAAGAGGAAATTAGTTTTTGTTAAATGTGGAGAAGGGTTGTAGCAGTAATAGAATATTTTTGGTATGCAAAGACAATCAATTTGAGACTTACTCATTAAACTCTGGATGTAGTTCTGAGTGTGATCTTAAGATCAAAGATGTTTTGTGAATCTAAAACAGCCACATTTGTAAGATTCCTCTACTGAGAGGGGTGGTGACAACAGTAGTTGTCTCCAACTATCACTGTCCTGTCCTGTCCTAGTCATACATGTTTAAAAATTGTTCGAGTAAGGATCTCCTGTAACCACATTTTTTTTGGTGTTATCCCATTTCGTGGTCTTTTTCCAAAGACTGAGGTCATTATTTTAAGGCACAATAATAATGATGTATTATCCTTTTATCTCACGATGTGGTCACCTGTGATGTGAATCGCGACGTTCCGACTGCATACTACAAGTCTTCACCATGCAGGTGATATATAAGGTCGACTGGTTTCGGGTCTTCCTATAAAGCAGAATGCTTCGCTTTGTTTGGTGTGTTTTCCACAGCTGTGATTGGCGCGTTTTGATTCTCGATGTCAGTGGGTTGTTCCATCAAGGATCAAAACGCGCCAATCACAGCTGTGGAAAACCTACCAATCACAGCGGAGCATTCTGCTTTGCCCCGATGAACAAACACAACCTTTTTAACGATATTTTGAAGTAGTCAAAGGACGGTGCAGTGAGAATTTATGAAAGGAAACTGTTTTTATATAGTTAAAGGCTGGATAGCGAAGGCGGCCAACAAATTGTCAACAAACTTTTCTCAGTCGCGCGATTCATAAGATGCTATTTATTATTTTTTGGAATTGTTTGGGGCCATTTCTTAGTCTTGGTGTTCTTACGATGCTATGAGATGAGGTTCTGTAGTGGTCTTAGTTGGTTCTTTTCTATTTAAATGTATTCTATTCTTTCATTTTTCGCCTTCAGTGGGCTTCCTAGCTCCTTTATCAATCAGATGTCTCGCTAAACGTAATCCGCTGTAATCTGCCTTACCTGTGACTGCCAGCCATGTTACAGCTATTTTCGATCAATTGCTCAGTGATAAGTTAATTGAAAATTCCCGCTTCAGTTTACTTTACGGTAATCATTTGATCTAATATTTGTTTAATCTTTATATTTGTTGTTTGCTGTTATCGTTGCCTTTCATCTCTTGGTGAAGTAAGTTTGATCGCACGTTCTCATAAACTCTTTACAGAAAATCCACGACTTATTCATGAGTTTTAATACACCTTAAGGTGGCTCAAACCAGTTTCCTCGCGCGGGGAACAGATTACTCTTGCGTGACGCGCGCGAGAGAAACGTGCGAAAGAAGCGCGAGATCAAAAGATGAAAATTCAAAACAAAGATGGCGGCGAGTGGATTTTTTTCTACTTTTGTGAAATCTTGCGACGGCGAAAAAAGAAGAACTCAAGTGAAGGATAATCTACCTGAAGTGGAAGAAGACTTTGAAACTTCAAGGAAAATAATATGATATAGCCAGAATTCATGCGTAGGATTTTTAAGATGAGCTCGGGAGGCTGTCTTTGACGGCTGTTTAATGATATTCTTAGCAGTAGTTGAAGTTCATTTATTTGTTTAAGCAGGTTGTTTAATTGGCAGCTGTAATAGCTGATTAGGACCTGCTGTCCTAACCCACCCATCCCACCCTAGGGGAGGACATCCATCACACAGTAATCTCGTGTGTGGGAAATTAAACGTCTGTAAACATCAGATCGTCTGCGCTCGCGCGAGCACACGCAATTGTCAGCGGTAGCTAAAACAGATCATGAGCAAATGTCGATCTTATAGAATCCAGATTTTTAAATGCGCGAGAACGCGCGTGGAAATTGCTAAACTCACGCAAGCTATTGCATGTAAACAAGTCCGCTGACCCCTTCTTTTTATTGTTCCAATATGATAATAATGTCGAAAGGAATCATCTGAAAAAAAAACTAGAAAATTCTACGGAAGTGGAAGAAGACTTTGAAACTTCAAGGAAAATAATATGATATAGCCAGAAGTCGTGTGTAGGATTTTTAAGATAAGCCCGGGAGGTTGTCTTTGACAGCTGTTTAAAGATTTTCTTAGCAGTAAACGATTGTAAACATCAGATTGTAGGCGCTCGCGCGAGCACACGCAATTGTCAGCGGTAGCTATAACAGATCATGAGCAAATGTCGATCTTATAGAATCCAGGGCCGGGTTGTTCGAAGCTGTGTTAAGATAACCCAGGGTTACTGTATAAATCTGATTTCAGATCTGAAAGCTTTAAAAGGAAATTCAGTGGAATTCTTTTTGTCTACAACTTGGTGATTGGATGCTCTAAAAAGTGTTAGGAATATTATCCCAAAAAAGATTTTTGAACAAAGGATTAAAGAAACCTTGATTAGAATTTAACCTTGGGTTAGTGCTAATCAGCCTTCGAACAACTGGGCCCAGATTTTTAAATGCGCGAGAACGCGCGTGGAAATTGCTAAACTCGCGAAAGCTATTGCATGAAAACAAGTCCGGTGACCCCATTTTTTTATTGTTCCAATATGATAATAACGTCGAAAGGAATCATCAGAAAAAAAAAAGACAATTCTACGGAAGGAAATTTGCGATGTTTGAAAATTGCCTTTTTTCTATATTTTCTGAAAATCCGCTCCGTAGAATTTTTTAAAAATCTTTGTGTATTTTCCTTTTCAAGTGCCAAAAGCAATCACTGAAAAAAATCATAAGGTTACCGGGTTAGTTTTAGAATTATTTAAGCCACAAGCTAAGAAATGCGTCTGAATAAGCCTCTAAAAGCGTTGCCATGGAAACTGCTAGTGACGAAATTACACCTATTTTTGGATAACCAATAATTATATAATTCAACCCCGTAAAAGTGTTCAACTGGCCTTGGTCAGTGTTTCCGTTGTATTCTTTCAAAGTTACAAACCATCAAAAAGATGAAAACCGGTACGAGCCACCTTAAGCTTGATATTTTCCTCCATTTCGGATGCATTTGGCTTTATATAAACTTGATAACGGCGCTTTTCAAGAAACAAACATTACTTCTGTGTGTAAAAATGCACAATGTCCTTTTAATCATTTGATTACACAATGAATTTATTTAGAAAAATTAACAGGATCATTGACTTTTGAGAAATTTGTCATTACATATCTGAATCACCTTTATTTCTTCGTTCTGTTGCAATTTTATCGTATCCGTTTCTTTTCCCTTCATGTATTTTTCGGACTGCTGTGAGCGAAAATGATCCTTGTTCATTCCCCTTCTGTAGGGGTAAAAATAAATGATGCAAGGTTAGCAAAAATAGATAAATCAAAGAAATGTATGGAAAAAAATTAATTGATGAGTTAGATTTAAAGCTAAGCATCCAAGTGCAATATAAATCCTACAAGGAGGCCAAGGAAAAGGCTCCCTTTCTAGATCGCTACCTATGGACTACCGACATGTGAAGATAACCTCGTGCGATATCTCCTGTAATTCAGCAACTTTGGTAATGAAAGCACCAACTTTATTGCTGCACATTAAATCAGTTGGGCTCGCGCATTGCGAATTTAAACTCGAAAGTCTCTTACTTTCTCCCTCTCTACCCAGATTTCTCCCTTCTTTCCAGGCTCCTACTAAGAACGACTGTGCAGGATTTAAAGTGAGTTGATAAAGTAAAACACTGGTACGCAACTGTGAGGGTTGCGTGGGCAGTCTGTTATTGGTCGAAAACCATCGTTTTTTGTACGGTCAACACAAAGCTATCAGAAGCATTATGGAAAAAAAATGATTTAACCCTTGAGAGCGGATTGCTGCTGCTTTTCAAAGCAACCTGGAATACATGCGAATCGCTTTCTTTTAACTCATGGCTCACAAAACATTTCTTGAGTTCTCCTAACTTTCTAAGTTTGTCTTCACGAAACAAAACCGAAAAAGAGCGGGCGAATTCTATAGCTTGTAACTTCGTGAATTTCTGTTATTTGGTCCCAACACGGAAGACATGAAGAAAAAAAAAATCCAATTGATTTATTGTTCTGTAGTGCGTGGACGTCTGATTTTTGACTCTGTTTTTATCACCCTAGCTCGGGCGGCAGCTGTTCTTTGAGCGAATAGAAAATAATAAGAAAGTAGCTGTTCTCTGAGCGAATAGAAAATAATATAAGGAATATATATTTGCAAAAAGACGAGAAACGTTGGCGCAATAGGAATAAAAACTCACATAAATAATGTCTTTTTTAATTAAAATTATTTGGTTTAAAACGAATGCAATTCTTCGAAACAGAATTTAGGATTGAAAATGTCTATCAAAACATTATCTCGCATTTATGTAAAGGAAGTAAAATTATATCATTGAGAGTTTTTAAAAATCAATTAAACGTTATAACAAAAAATTAAATATTTTCATGGACTGAAATCTTGAACTAAGTAGTCTTGTATTTTTTAATGTTTGATTATGTTCGTTTTTGAACTTATCCAAATGGGTAGGAGGAAATCTTAAATTTAGATTTGAATTGAAGCAGATTGTTTTACCTTATAATTATAACAGCTTTTTTCTTTTTCGCACGGTTGTCTTAGTAGCACACAACTTAACTCTATCTAAAAGAAATGAGACTTCATCGTGAGAGAGGTTGCCGACCACTCTTTCAGATTTCTGGAAAAAGTATTTTGTTTCTTCACTCGTATTCTTCATTTGCAACACTGAATGACGGCAAAAGGTGTTCCAAATTGGTAATATTGATTGATAGCATTTGGCCTCTCTTGAATATTTAAGAGATTTAGCCTTAATACTTGATTGTAAGTGTAGCGAACAGTAAACTATTAAATTTTGCTCTATTCACGGTCTTCTCAAATGTTTCAACAATACCCGAATTCATCCTTCTTTTCGAGTTCAGAGCGCGCTTAAAATGAAAGGAAACGTCGGTTTCTGTAATCGCCTTGCAAATAGGAGAGACGCCTTAGAAAAAGCGAAGATTATGAAGGTACCTTAAGAAATTCCTTGCGATTTTACCTAAGAAACCAAGAAAGGAAAATTTGTAGCAATTTTCCTACCTTAGATCATTTCATGTGCTTCTTTAAACAGTTGACCAACTTTTTAATGCGAGCCAGTCACACTCGGAAAAGTGTCAAAAGGGCCCGCCCTATATTTATTCAATGATTATTCGAAATGCGCTTATTGCTTGCGACAAAATGGAAAGAAGGGAAATTTCGATTATGTAATTTCATTTTTAATCCTTTAAGTGTTTTGAAGATGAATTTTAATTCAATCTAATTCCCAGAACGCTTTCAGAGCAGAGAGAGCTGACCCTGTTGAATCAGCAGTACTTAGATTTTATTCACTGCATTCATAGAAGCTAACTGTGATTACTCCATGTAGTCCCTCGGCGTAGGTTGGAAAACATGAAAATAAAATAAAACGATCGATTTTAACTACAATTCCTGAAAATAGCGAAGAAATTAAGTTTAAAATTCAAATCAAACTGGCTCGTTTTTAGTAAAAAATTGTTTTGCACCTGCTCTGAAATTCATATCGTTACCAGAGTGGTTTCAGAAGTACGGAAAATCGCGACAAAACAGGTAGATACATGTTGCAGAAGAGCAAAAAAAGTGTCTGCATAACAGTTTGATTTAGTTTTTTCTTTTTACATATTAATCTACTTACTTAGTTAGTATCTGTAGAATCTATGGAAGGATCTTGTGTCGTGCACCGGGCCTTCTGAATAGCGGTCTGGTTTTCTGCTTCTAAAAGGCAATCTGTTTGATCCCTTTGCTCTGTTAGCACTCGGCTTGTTCACGTTTGTTGCACTCGGTTTGGCAGGTTTTCTTGGCTTGACGGGCTTGTATTGACTTTTTAACACTGATAATACCTGTTGGCTGTCCTCGACCATGAAGCAAGTTATAAAAAAGCTAATAAGAAGTATCGTGGTCGTTGTCTTCGTATTCATTGTGATCCTGTTTCGATTCGCAGCGATCCTATTTTTCCAATGAGATCGTACTGTATTACTACTGACCATACGACAAAACGCAGGCTTTATAACGCTTTTGAAAACTACCTCCTACACTCGCTTTTCTTTAAAAGTAAAATAAACCGGAAGGAATCGAGGACAAAAGATCGATTTACGTCTCTTTTCTTAAACCAATTTTTTTTTTTTAAAAAAAAAAAACCTTGCAAGCCATCCGTAAAAGGGCACAAAGAAAATTATAGATTTCTTGATAAGCTTCTAGTAGTTCCTCACGTAATCTACGCCTATTGTTAAAATTTCATCATGGTTAGTATATGCCCGTAAGGGAAAAACAGGCCCTGGTTTCCGCGGCGACACGTCGGCGAGCAAATATTATTTATTATGGAATATCGTAAATTATCCCAAGGAAGAAATGACTAATGAGATTAAAGATAATACAGAGAAACCTTCGAAGACAGATATTGAGGTTTTTGAAAATCCGCTCATTAACCACAGTGCGAGATATAGACTGGGTAAATAAGGAAATGGGTGAAAATTAAGTGTTTTGGGGGCCTACCATTGACGTATCCACTTTCTAATTGTAAGCACGTGTTGTTTTCCCTGCATCTATATCAATAAGTAGTTAAGGATGTTTTCAATTATGTCTAGAGCTTTCGTCAACGTTACCATCCGGTTTTAAGAAAAGAGGAAATTTTTTAGCATTATTTCTTTATTACAGTCATGAAAATGCCATTTTCATGACTAAATTCAGATTTAAGTTTCGTGATAATCCGTTAACCCCTGCAATTATTCTATTTGAGAGGTAGGTAAAATCCATTTGACCCTTTATAATTTTGATTATTGAAATGAAATTACTCGAGGTTTTCAAATGTTCAAATTGACAATGACAGAGAACTGAAAATTTTTCCAATGCATTAAACCAAGAATGGTTGTGGAACATACATTTATCCACAGTGTAAAAAATGTACAATTCAAAATTAAGGTTTGTCAATGAACTCCATTTTTTCTTTGGACTCCAGTCGTTCCTTCAAACATGGAATAAGCAAAATTGGATTGATCTTCAAAATGGTATCTCAAATTATGAATAAAATAGGCAAATTGACCAGAGAATTTCACCTGAAAATTTGCCCATTACCCATGGGTAAAGGGCAAATATCTTGGCTGTTTATAAGCTTCCCTTTTCGAAAATCAATTTTCTGCTAAGCGATTTTTGTTTTTGCTTTCTTAATTTTCGGTAAGACACTAAGTTGATAGATCCTCCCATTTCTGGTATTTTCTCATTAGTTGAAATTTTGTCAAAGGAGCCGACATCCACTGTGTAGTAAAAAGAAGATTATCTGCTTTGTGTGACAAACAGGCTTCTTAAAACTCGCCGAAACAATGTCTTGTCGTATCTTGATGAAACATTTACTTATTATGTTTACCATTTCTGCCTAATCACTTTAATTTACTCAGGGAATTAATATTGGGGTTTCTTAGCTCAGGTCAACCAACATCAAACTTGCTCACGTTCAAAATTTTAAAAAAAAGCAACAACAGAGGCACTCTTTTTTTCGACACTCTTATTGTATTTGAAAAGGTCACCTAAGCAGTCTGATTAAGATATTTTTCACCTAAGATTTTTGAAAACGATAATTGTTTCAAACTCTTTTTTTTTTCAACCAACGGAGAATCCTCAGTGCCTTAAAAGACTCAAATAATGAAATTTTCTCGAAAACACCCAGGTTCCACTGTTTTCTCAGTGAAATGATAAGCCAGATATTAGTGGAGAGCACTTTAAAAAGTTTTCTAAACACCACTGGAATTGAGACTTTGTTCGTAGCCGTCGCATAAGGCAAAGAGAGAGTCTATCGGTCTTGTACTTTTTAAAACTATAAATACAGTCAGACACTAAGTTTTCCCATTTCTGATCAAAATTTCCAGAATGTTCGTAAGACTGATTCGGATTCAAAGCGTCTACGAGCAATAATCATAATGAGTCTATTATTTCAGTTGCAAGTGAAGGAAAGTTTCAGTTTTTGCTAGATATTCAAAATAGCCGAATAAAAAGAAAAAATTGCTATAGAAAGGGAGTGAAATAAAGAAAATTCAAAAGCGTCGCTGAGAGAGAATCTTTTCACAGTAAGGATGGACGCACAAATTTGCTCGAGGTGACTTGTTATCATCATGCCTCGACAACCATGTGCGTTCAAACAAAGATTCACAACCCACTTTTTTTTAATTAAGTAAGTCAGCATGACTCACACAACAAAGATAGTGGAAAAATTAATTCACAAGGAATGTTTAATTCACATGAGAACCTCTCACTCTTCACGTATCTTCTAGATCATTTTTTCAAGGTGCCTTACTGGATTGACTTGGGTGATCGCATATACTTTGTGACAGCTTGTCTAAAGGCCCGTAGAAATTGCTGATTACAGATCCTTACCTTTGATCAGAGGTCTACTTCATCGAAATTGATCTGAGCATGGGTCCCTAAACATGGGAATAGACTGATATTTTTCTTAATAATCAACCAAACTGAGTACATATGCTATTGGCAAAGTTCTGTTTGTTTTGAAATTCAAAATAAAATATTAGTGAATAAAGGCTGATAGTTTCGAAAGAAACTGTTTGGGGCTGCGTCGGTGGGAGTAACGAAATAATTTGGATATATCAACAAAGTTGAAATGGTAAATTGGCCACCGTAATGATTACAAAAGCTGACGTTAGCCCTTCGTCGGAGCGAATGGCGAAGGGCTAACGCTCGAAACGTCAGCTTTTGTAATCATTACGGTGGCCAATTTACCATTTCAACTTTGTTGATATATCTAAAATATTAGTGTCGAGGCACATCTGGACATGGGAGCCATGTTACCTCAGCCATAAAAGATTTTCTAGACGTCAGCGTGAAGTGCATTCCACGAGTACTTTTTATAACAATACTACAAGACTATAGAAGAAAACTAATTGTTTAGCATAAAGAGATAAGGATGAACATTCAGTTTACAACGACAACGGGCAAATTTAACCATCAACAGAGGAAAAACTATACTCAAGGTGTAGAAAAAAAATTATTTATCACAAGTCTCACACTTTTTCTTGTTCGATCACCACTAAAAAAAGAATGCAGCAGAGAGAGAAAAATACAAAACCCAGTCCCGAGGGCCCTTCTTTCACGAATCTTTGTCGAAATCCCTTCCTAGATTCATAGGTATAATGTTCTATTTGGGCACTTGAAGACTGAGTTAGTGAAAATGTTGTTGTTCCCACTTATCTCTCTCTCTTTTTTATCATTACTTATAAGACCTTATTTTGAGGAAGTTTGTGCTTATTTCTAACCACTTCTGATCAGGACGCGGAAAAGAGAAGGAAGTGAGTGATATCACCACAAATACAATAAGTTTCTTGATTGTCTTGATACCCTCGGGAAAACAACTTATGCTGAAGGTTTTGATTAAATAAGATATAATGTTATCATCGACGTCAACAGGTTTGTCATTTGTAACTCCTGCATCGTCCAAAACGATTTTTCACAAAACAAAACTGACGCAACAGCACCTCGCCATCTCGAAATGCCGCGGGATCAGACGCACGAGCTAACTGAAACATGCACTTCAAAAGAGAGTGCTTTAAGTTAGAGCAGGAATTTCTGAGAGATTGAGCTGACGTTCGCGAGATTCTTCTTAACATAAAACCATCGGCTCTGCCTTTGTCTGAGTGATTTAGCGACTTACACCGTTTTCTTTCATTCACAGTACGTTTAACGTCTCAATAATAATATTCCAACCCTTAAGCAAATGCTAAAACTCCTGGCAATTCTATTGAGGTCAACACCTTTTCTTATTCATTTCGTATCGATTGTAAATACATTGCACAGATTGATAAGTTTTGTAGGCGTGCTTTGCGATATGGATATACCTCCAAGTACACCCCAATGACCAACTACACGTTTCAAGAGATAGGCAGTTATGGAACAACATCATAACCGATGCAGCCCATTCTCTTTATGACTTTCTTTCTCCACAAAGATGACGTTTTTAAGAAGCAGGGGCCATGATTTTACCTTGCCACGTGTGAGAACCGAGAGCTTCAAGCGATGCTTTATTAATAGATGCCTATTTAATTTTGTCTAAGTCTATTTTAAATGTATAGTAGTTTTGAATAGTAGCATAGAATATTATTCTCATTGTAAACTCACACGTTTGTCTGTGGGGATGTTTTTTAATAACGAATGAATGAATAAAGATCTATTGTTAGATTAATTTTTGGCTAATCGTGTTGAGCGAACATGATAAAACGATATTTCGTCATAATGGTCATAGCAGATAGAAACAAAGCCAAAAGGTTGAAAGATATTGGTTCCGGAAACAGGACGGAGACAAGCCATCAACCAAAATGAGACGCAAATTCGAATTAATAATGAGCAGGCCACGTGTTGTTACCTTTTGTTTGAACATTTATTTTAAAAAAAAAAAAGGAATTTCTTGTTCTAGTGTTGGGAGGCCTGTGCCTCCCATAAGGCATGGCGGGCAGAAAAACACATGGAACGAATGAGTCGGACACCAGTTTGTTGTTGTAGCTTTTCATTTAACCTTACTGTGGATTCCCATAAGCTCCTGCATATTCGAATCATAAAACTGATCTCGATCGTTTTGAGCTTAGAAATTAATAATGAATTAGCGACTACACCACGCGCACTCTTTAATCAAATTTCTAATCTAAATATATGGAAAACGAGATGAATCACAACTCAGTGTGTTCCCTTGGAAAATCTTTGAGGGATTATCAAGTTTTCTTGCGTTACCGGTGCAGTGCTCCATCAACTGAGCTAACAAGCCAACTGGGAACTGGTCAATAAATTAATGTTGGTCAACTTCTTCAATGGCAAGCTATCTGTGATTGAAATTAAAACTTATTAATGTGCAGATTTCGGCCAATAAACGCAATGTACGATAAAATTAGTTAAATCGGTTTACATGGAGGGATTAGCGTCTAGTGGCAAACGTCAGTCGTGTCCTGCCATAGAAAAGGCGATCAGGAATCAGAAGTGCGCCAGTGTTGGCCACTCGGTGCAGACTTAAGTTAGGCTTTTAAAAGAATATGTTTTTCAGGGGGTAGTATGTTAAAGCCCCATTTTCGTTTGAAAACACAAACATTTTGACACCTAACTAAAACCTCGTAGACCCTTTTAAGCACTTTTTTGAAGTAAATTCATTTGGAAATGAATCGTTTTGATACCACTTTCGGCTTTCCGTGAATGATTAGCAGTCTCTCGAAGGTTTTAAAAACCAGTTCAGTAGCATCATCACCATTTCAGAGCATTTTTTCTGAATGAAAACGTATCATGCTGGACAACTGAAACTAATAGATGAACGCAAGACGAAAAAATCTTTTGCGGATGGAAATAATTTGCTTTATATCTGTTACTCCGTATACATTCCAAGGTTTCTACGAGTTTTCCTCAAATATTCCGACCTCTTTTAATTTTCATTACACACATCTGAGGCTGTCGTCCTTTTCCAACGGCAAACCGTCTAAAATGACTCGAAGTATAAAAAAGAATGGCTCAGCACTGACGTTTCGCACTCGACCGCTATGGTACATAATACATGGAATACATGACGTATGATATGCGCTGTGACTTATGCATTAGTTAACGAGTTCAATATTTTTCGTAGTCAGAGCATCATTTGTGGTTTTCACTGGAGTTTTAATATGTCTTGACGGAAAGCAACCGTCTTTCAAAATTTTTGTAGATTTCGCTACAATTCTGTAAGATGGAAAGGGGTCTAAGGGGTCTGAGAGCGCCTTGCAACTACTTGGAATACGGAAATCAGTTTGATCTGTGGTGAAATTGAAACAGACAAACTGAGGTAAAAGGTAAGAATCTCATCTGAATGAAGGGGTTTATTTTTTGTTTTGTTTTAGCTTTCTGGCGGCTAAAATAACAATGTACTGTTTTACGATGTTGTTTTTACAAAGAGGCGAAAAGTTTAAATCGACAACTTGAACTTGACTCGTGACCCGGTCTCGGGTCTCGTGCAAAGGCGATCTTTGCATTATATTTGTTCGCACGGCGCAGCTAAGCAGTTAACCTTATTTTGTACCCCTCGCAAATATGCTATCAAATTCATATTATTTCCGATGTTTGTGAGAGGTGGTAAATGCAAACTTTGGACAGCACATAAGTTTGCTTACATAAGCAAGTGTGTTCAAACTGTTAACTTTGAACCAATTTGCTGTGGTTTGCAAATGCTGCCAAATTATTGTAATTGAACCCCCTTGCTAAGATAGCAAATATTTTGTAAATGTGTGCAAAGTATCAACAATGAACAGGTTTAATTCGGTTTGTGTATGTGGTCCAAATATAAGTATGCCTCTGGGTTCGCACGACTTTGGAATATGATCAAATGTTTGATATTGAATAAGTTTGCTCTGGGCATGCCATGTGGTGAAAGCATCGATATTTATTCAAATCAAATTCACTCTACATTGTGAATCTATTTGAGTCTTCTATCTAGAGCCATGCGTTGGGAATGCTATTCGATGATTGCTTTAGAGGCCTCCATACGCTTGAAAAACCATTCGTTGCTGATCTTCGGTACCATTTTGCAGGTTGCTTTCACGTGGGACTTATGATGATTGAAAACGAACTTTGGTAGCGTGGTTGAGCTGCTGTGTCGACGAGCATACTCATCTACGGATTGTCGACTCATGTAGTTAGATCTCAAACAAATCAGTTCTTCTGAGCCGCTTCGAGTGACTTTGGAAACTGAACTGTGATTCAACACTGATTCCAACACGTAAACTCTGAAGAAGCATAAAAGCTTCATGAGTCTTTCTTTCAGCTTTCTTGGTAACCGGTTAGGTCGCTCGAGAGTCATTTCTCCCGATGCCATCTTGCCCATGGATTACATGAGCTGGGTTGACTGTTTGCTAAAATGGCATTATATGGGGCAGGCCGGCCCAATTAGTCAACCCCTTAGGGGATAATTGGAAGGCCCAAAAAAGACCCCTAAAGTGGCCTCAATTATTATTTCGCTAAGATTTCTAGGAAAGGTAACTAGATCAAGCACATTTAAATCCAATTACTTTAATATACAATTTTATTTCAAATACAGTTAAGCAGCCTCCCTCGGGGAACTGGCTGGTGGTCGCTGATAGGTGGTTTGCAACCAACCTCTAGAGACACCATGTTGAAAGGAACAAATGCTGGTGGACGAACAAAAAGAACCAGTGATATATCTATTGTTTACGTCCACCAACATGGCGGCAACGATGTAACGTGCAAACTACTAAATGTGATGGAAAAAAATAAAAAAAGGGTTGCAAACAAATTGCTTTGCCTCGTGTTTACTTGTATTTGCATTAATACTAAATATGTCACTTTTGCACAGATAGCAAATGCTTGACAAATGTATTTAAAAGTTCCGCAAAGTTCAACTTGGCAGCTGAAATTGCAAGGTAAATTTTATTCTAATATTATATGTAGTACGCTACATTTGCAAGCAAATTCGTCAGGAACAAATGTACGAGTTTACCTTTACATTACGGCTAGTGCAAATCTAGTTCAAATTTAGAGCCCCAAATTTGCACCACATTTGTACGCCTGGGAAATCCATTTTTTCGTCCAGTGCCAAACTCTCGACCACACTACCTACTTCCCACATAAACGGTAGTTACAACAGGTGTGAAAATAACAGGGGCGAAGGGGAAGGAAAATGGCAAATTTAGCGATTGAGAGAGCATGAGTACTTTATTCCTACTGGTCCAAACGTTATTAAAAAACCATAGGGTGTAGCCGAAATATATCTATATTTTCTATATTTTTATTTTTCTTGCAGCAGAGGCTTCCCGATTTGTTGAAGCGGGCAGGGAATCTATCACAGAACTAAGTATTTTCGCGTAGTGGGCGAAAAGAAGAGGCAAAGTAAGGAACTTGCAAGCTGCGAAGTAAAAGCTCAACACTATGATCGCCCAACTTTTTTCGCTCGGTTGACTGAGAAGAAAAATAGAGTACGAACCTGACTCGTTGAAAGTCACGAAAGTAGCTATAGATTCCTGTTTATTTAAAATCGATCGAGAGAGAAAAAAGTTTCTTTCGTTGAGAAAAGTCCGAGAAGGAAAAGCAGAGAGGTTTCGAGAGCTCGGAGTACTGGGAAACAACCAATCAGAGCTGGGAGTACTGGGAAACGACCAATCAGAGCTCGGAGTACTGGGAAACGACCAATCAGTGCTCAGAGTACTGAGAAAGGACCAATCAGAGCTCGGAGTACCGGGACACGGCCAATCAGAGCTCGGAGTACTGGAAAACGACCAATCAGAGCTCGGAGGCCGAATAGCGACCACCTATTCTTACTGAATGAGCATCGCACGTAGTCCGAGCGAGAATAAATATTCTTTCAAAAGCTTTCAATGAGTGCGATGAACAAGTAGTTGCAAGTACCATCCTGTAATTATGGATTATTTTCACTCATAAACCATGTTCTACAAACTGCCCTCGTCAACTTTGCGACTCGAGCAATTCTGTAAGAACTTTGAAAATAAGCGCGAAAGTAATCCTTAGCAGCCTCAGGCCCAAGCTAGAAAATACAGGTTAGCAATGAAAAATCTTACCCCATCTCCCTTCCATTAAGGTGGATCTCCAGTGTCGCGTAGGTTTTTCCGTACTTAAAACGAGCGTAAAGAAAACGTGCATGAGCAAATTCCATTGCCACGCAAAATTGAACACTGCGCGTTTTATGTTTTATTGTTACGTGCGAATTCGCAGGCCCATGCGCAAAAGTTGAAGGCTGCTCAACTTTTCTCTGTTTTTTCGTGATTGAAACGTGCGTTAAGACGTACGTATACGCCTCAGAAAAAAAAAAAAAACCTGCCGGCGTCAGGAAGTGGAAATATGACAATGTTTAGTCAAGGGATGTGTTTACGCACGTAAACGTTCATTTCAGCATACGTAGAATTTTTTTTTAAGCACGTTGAAGTGCGTGGACAGGAACATGACAGCGAAAAACCCAGTTAAGAAACGTTTACTTGAGTACAGGGGGTAACCATTGCCACCTGTGTCATTTCAAAAAATAGTTTTCACGTGACGTCATCAGAATTAAAAAAAAATAAGGAATTATCATTTCTCTTGAGATTTTAATCTAGTTATTTATTGGAACATCTCAAGACTTATCTTTTTACAAATTTTCAGTTTGATAGGGTTTCTCGTCTTGTGATAAAGCAAAGTTGAATTTCTGTGCTTTTAGTGTGACACGGTATTAAAATGGAGGCCAAGAACGCTGTCACGCAGGTTGAAAAAAAGGACTTATCCGCTGAGATTACGCAATCTGAACAGCTTAACAGTCCGCCTTGTGTAAAAATAAGTACTCATCTGAGATATTTATGAGCCCTCAGAAGGCGACTGAAAGCTTTTCACACACACATGACGTGTCCATAGGAAGCCTCGTGAATTTGAGTAAAACATTTCTCAGTTCGAATATCTCCCGCGCGAAACACCGGCACATACCTGAATCGTTGCGAGACTGTTTGAAG
The DNA here is from genome assembly GCF_964205215.1 of Stylophora pistillata. Taxonomy (NCBI): domain Eukaryota; kingdom Metazoa; phylum Cnidaria; class Anthozoa; order Scleractinia; family Pocilloporidae; genus Stylophora; species Stylophora pistillata. The sequence continues at coordinate 19,574,322 of NC_142527.1, read as the reverse complement.
AATATTCATCTTCTTTTATCTTTTTGATTTTTGACTTTATTTATTGAATGCTTTTTATGATGATGCGACAGCAGAATGTAAGACGAGTCATATCGTAATATCAGACATTATGTAACAATTTTTGGCATGTTTACAACCTTGACACTTCCAATAGATTTACCGGGTGTTTTCTACTCAGAAGATCACGCGTCAAAAATATGCTTGAGCTCCAGAGCTACTTTGTGCCGAAACAAAATATCAGACATCATTTTTTTTTTTTTTCACTCCTGTTCGCGTGCTGTTTTCATGTTGCCTATTAACATTTGCTTTTTAATTCGACCGCATCGCTTTTTGAAAAATAAATTATAAAAAATTATAATCACAATATAAGAAATTCATGAAAGGTGGCGGTTTGAGGCTTAAACTAACCACGACTCAAGCTTTGTTGAAACATAGATCAACCTTCTCGAAGTTGTAATCAATCGCACGTAGTCTATCTCCCGAGGGAAGATAGTATTTCAAGTCAGTCGTCCGCGGAAAAAGGAGAGTCCGTATGAACTTCAATTACGAAATGAAAAGGTTTTTCAAATGAAACAAATTTGATGTGATCATTCGAATCGAAGCAAAAACAAGGTAAATGCCGAATGTAAATCATCATAATAATACCCCACAACGTGCTCAGTTGGAGGGTCGTTAAGAATCAATGTGTTTGTTGCGTGATCCAACCTGTGCTCAATATTTCAGCAGTCTAAAAACCAAATAAATTGTTTTTTCGACAATAACTACCATTATCATTATCACATTTTCGGGCTAAAACGACTCAGAGTCGGGCCTTAAATATATTCATGCCCGCGAAACATAAGTTCTCTTGTTTCAGTGACAAAGTACATGTAAATTCATAGACATAAACAACGTAATAACAACTGACAGTAGGTTGTTGTCAATGTTCAGTCGACTCGAGCCGTTCGGGTTTGTTTCGTACAACGTAACCATCGTACCTTCCACGGTCTTCTCAACCTGTGTACAAGTTGTTGCCGTCACAATCGTGATGTTGTAACTGGCGAGGGTTACAACTTCGAAGTCTTGATCCTTGATGTCTTCCAGCGATAGTGTCTTGTCGACTCCGTGTAGTGTTTTCGTTTCTCCATTTTTGTACTTCACTGTAGTTTTCAAGTCGACCAAATTGTCATCGATTCCTTCCTTCGTAGTTTGACTCCCGGCAAGTTCATTCAAACACAAATTTCCTGAGTCATCCAGCAGTCTTTCTTTCTCAAGTGTTACTCTCACAGCTCTTTTTTTCGGGATGGAGACATAACTCCTATACATTGGATATCCCTGCCGATACACTGGGGCGCTGCTGAACGCGTAGCGGGTCACCAAATAGGCAGCGACAGCTCTCTTGAACGTGCTTGAACGCGAACCCAGTTTAGTTTGTTTGACAATCACCGGGGAGCGAACTGAGGTGGCTTTGATCGGTGTGTATTTGGTGATTTTAGGTTTTGAGCTAGACCCTCTTGACCTAGATCTCGATCGACTGGATCTGGAGGATCTGGAGCCTCTTGAGCCTCCTGATCTGCCTCCACCACCACGTCCTCTTGTTTCTGATAATTCTACCATCGCCATAAGAACGATGGAAACAAGTAACACCGTAGTTAATCGCATCTTGTCGAACAATAACGACGAGTAAAACTGGTATTCAAGTCAATTCCTCTTCCAAACTTCATTAAAAATTGTGTCTGTGTGTAAGTAGGACGTATTCTCAATCACTTACCAATGGTATCCTCCGTATTACGTACGTGATGTAGTTCACTTACTTTTAAAAGAATTTGACCGAGGTCATTACAAGCTCTCAGCCATTATGCCCTCAGCTCGATTAATTTGTCAATCAATTCTAGAGGCCATTTCCGGATTATCCTTGCACCTCTTTTTCAAAACGAGGCCTGGTGCTTAAACATTCAGATGAGAACTTACAGTCATATGAAAGGATGAGAATTAGGACTCGCGTTGAAAATGAGGCATAAGGCAATTTGGAAATGAGCTATCAGGTCAAAGCGAATGTTTGCTTACCTTGCTTCCAGGTTCTCCTCTTTTGCTGATCCTGCGACAGAAGAATAACAACAAAGGCCATTGTTCAGAGTTTGAGTCGTTTTTGAGGAGCAACCAAATCTGACTTAAAACCTTACGTTTGTATTCAAAACGTTTTGACACGCAAGTTGTGTCAAAGGGAAGAGAGTGAGGCAAATGATGATGTGCATACTTGAATTATGTGGATTTTTCAAATAAACATTACAAAAACGAAGAAAGGCAATTATAACATAACCAAAGTAAAGCGCGCGCTCTGATTGGTCAATTAGGGTCCTCCATTTGCACATGGATGTACGCTGCTGACGTGAGCAAATGCAAAGACTATCTTTTCACCCTTGCTTGTTTCTTCTGGTCACGTAAGTTTTGTTAAATAAAAGGGAACTCTTTAGCTACAATGTATCAATGTTATGTTATAAAACAAATGGTAAACACCACAGCGTACACTATTGAGTTATGGATGCACTTGGGAGGTTTGCTAAGCACTCAAGAAGCTAGAGTCGCTCTCGGCTATCGCCTCGAGCGACTCTTACGCTTCTCTCGTGCTTAGCAACCTCCTGCGTGCATCCATAACTCAATAGTGTACGCTGTGGTGTTTACCATTTGTTAAAGAGGAAGCTAAGAACATTGCTAACCGAATTGAATTTTACGGCAAAAGTTGAATGAATGGCAGAGATTAATGAATGTGAAAATGATGTGATAAGGATCAATGCTGTTTACAAAATATGGGCTTTAATCTTACTTTGAGCATTTCTCCACCAAAGAAAGTTTCACTTACATCAGTGCACTTGGGAGATCATCTCTCCCCCCCCCCCCCCACCCCGCTTCAGACAAAAAATATCCCCACAAGTAACGAGGAATCTTCATCGCTAACGGTGTAACTCTAGTTAGCTTGTTTTCAAACTCATATTGCCCACTTCTTAGTTCATTCTCATTGACCTTCAATCTTTGCGAAATTTGGAGAATTTTGTAAATATGACTTATGAGGGAGTAATGCTTTACCTAAGCAATCTACCGCATTTATTATCGGTTTACCAGCGTAATAACCAACGCATGATCTCTGGAGAACTCGAGAAAAGTTTGTATACGACGAGCCGGAGGTGAGTGATTTATAAACTTTTGAAATACAATAAACAACAGGTTTTTTTGGCCAATCAGGGCGCTCGTAGTATATCAGTTATTTCAGAAAATGTCATAATCAGTTTGCTTGATAAGCTGAAGAAAGAGAGTGTGTGACATATATATCTTGGCGAGTTATTGCGTTTTTTTTCTGCATGAAATGGAGGCTGCTAGTAAATTACAGTGTAAGTGCACATACGTGCACGTAGTTCTCTTCTTAGAGACTTAAAGAAACCACGACGGCGACGCCAAGGAAGACTTCGATTAAAAAAATGAATTTCTACTCTTAGTTAGAATTTCAAAAATGGCTGCAGGAGCGTACTGTCTCATACAGCGCCACAGCTCAACCTCAGCATGACGTATAAAGTAGTCGTTGAGTTCCAAATGGAAATTAAAATAATTTGCCGTCGCGGTTTCGGTTCGCAGACGACGCAAATTTTGGCGATTTCACGTTGTTGTTTTGCATAGGACGGCTAAGAAATGTACAAAGTTTCAAAACGCACGTGCTGAGCTATTGTTCTGCCAATTAGATCTCTTGTTTTTCCTCGTCCTCGTTGCCCTCGCCGTCGTGGTTTCTTAAGGTCCCTATTAAGGCTTTCTATACGGCAGAGCTTTGCACCTAATTGATCGATCCACCTCGCTTTATAGAAAATGTTTGGACAAGGCGGGGAGGGGAGGGAGAGTTTGAGTGATGTCTCACCTCATTACATTCTTAAAGAAAATTCGCTCAAGAAGCTGAGAAATAAAATTTGCTTTCTATTCGCTGCATTATAACAAAAAGTCTGCAAAGATGTTATTTAGGGGCTCTAAAGACATCGAGCTGAGATGCTAAGCAGTACATTGAATAACTTGAAGGGGGCAAATTTCTAAACAAACTATGGGGATTTGGTTTTATCACCTGTAATGAAGATGCAAATGTTCCACCGTAAAATTTCGAAACCTGACTTTTTGAGCATAAGCCCTTTGCTTTGACGAAAGGTACACTTGAAAAGTCAGCTGTAGAAACTCTCTGCAGTATATATAATGGCTCCTGAAAGTGTTCAACATACATCATTGACTCAGTTGATAAAACCAAATTACGCGGTGAACTGAATCGGCTCTTTATCTACCGACCTATTTTCGCAGACAGCAACAAATAGAAATTCCGTCATGGTAAATAACTTGCAACGTAATCAATATCAGTCGCGCATAGGTTTTCTTAGGCCAACAAAATTTTGTTAAACAGCAAATACAAACGCCCTATGAAGTTTGTATCTACAAAATAGGAACTTCTTTATTAACTATGGATTAAGTGTCATCGGTAACAATGCAGCAAACACAAACAAAATGCAAATTTAGCTTTACTAGCTGAAACTCATTATATTCAACAACATATGAAATTATCTGATGGCGTGGCTTGATAAAATTGATATTTTTTTATGTAAATACCAAGTTCTATATGCAAGCCACTTTGCGAGTGATATGAGAAGCATCTAACTCATATTGGTGATTTCTCAAATACAAATGACGTTCTAAATAGACTGCCCGTACAATGCTATCTATTGGTGACGAAATCTGTTGATTATTGCAAACGACGCAAACAAAATTGAAAGGAGCTTCTTATTTATGTTCAGTTGGCTCGAGCCGTTAGGGTTTGTCTCGTAGAGTGTAACCATCGTGCCTTCGACGGTCTTTTCCACCTGTGTACAAGTTGTTCCTGTGACAATCGTGATGTTGTATTTGGCGAGGCTTGTAACTCTGACTTCTTGATCCTTGACGTCTTCCAGCGACAGTGTGTTGTTAACTCCGTGTAGTGTTTTCGTTTCTCTATTTTTGCACTTCACAGTAGTATTCAAGTAAACCAAATTGTCGTCAATTCTTTCCTTCATGGTTTGATTCCCCGCTGTTATCTTTAAACACAATTTTCCTTCGTTATCCAACAATCTCTCGCTTTCGTAGATCACCCTCACAGCTCTTTCCTCTGGGATAAAGACATAACTCTGGTACATTGGATATCCCTACCAATACACTGGGGCGCAGCTGAACGCGTAGCGGGTCACTAAATAGGCAAAGACGGCCCTCTCGAATGTGCTTGAACGCGAACCCAGTTTAGTTTATGCCACAATCACTGGGAGTGAACTGAGGTGGCTTTGATCGGTGTGTTTTGGGTGATTTTAGGTTTTGAGCTAGACCCTCCGGAGCTCCCTCTCGTTCTACTGGTTCTGGAGCTTTTAGAGCCTCCTGATTTACTTCTTGTTTCGGATAATTCCACCATCGAAATAAAAACAAAGGCAACAAGAAATACTGTGGTTAATCGCATCTTTGTGGACTTCGGTGTGAAAGCCAGATCTTCTTTTGATTTTCCCTTCACTGTTTTGCAAGTTAATTACGTTTGACGCAGGAAAAATAACCGTTGCGTGAAACGCGTGGGTAGCAACCACTTAAACAAGTCAGTGTTCATACGAGCTGCTAATCTCCGCAAATAAGATTTGACGAACAATTTTTGAAGCAAACTGCAGAAGACGTGTAACAAGTTTCAAGTAGCAGCCCAGTCAGTTGTTATAGCTTGTGCTACAGAGCAAGGTTTGATTAGCCAACGTGGAAATTACAACTAAATGATGGACTGGAAGCTAATCTCGTCGACATCGTAACTCGAAAACGTTTCCTTTCAACAGGTCGCCGACTTCTGTGGTTTATCGGAGTATCAGCCGCTATATCAAAACGTTCATCAACTGAAATGACTTCGAATAGGTTTTGCTCTATATCTGCGCGCAAGATGAAATATTCGTGAAAAAACCCCTTCAACAAATGAATCAATTGATAAATGAATAAAATAATAATGAAAAAAAAAACAGTTACAACATGAAATTTTTTAAATTAGATTTAACAGTTTTGATTTCGAACCTGCCTTACCCACATGCTCAACTCCAAAATCTCTCAGTCAACAAGATCAAAACTAGTATATTGACATCCCTGTTATGGCCGAGGTGCGTTAGCAAGGAATTGGAGCATGGATACCTATGACAGGTAAAATAAAAGCTGAAACGCCGGAGCCTAATACTTATGATACGTACCCAAAGGGCCAAAAAAGTCTTTAACTATCTTAACGAAATTGATGATAAAGATTTCTTTGGATTTTGGTGCTTTAGTCCATTGAGACCGCTGCAATTTCAAATGTAAACTTTTGTGATTTTACTGTATTGGCTCTAAACTATGAATAAGGATTCCTATAATTTCCTCACGTTCAGTAAATCTTGACAGATATCCATATTGGAAAAAAAAAAGTTAAAGTGTCAATCTATCAATAACCTAAGTTATTTTAATACGTAAAAGTAAATAAAAAACCTTGGGCTCGTTGTCATACAAAATATTCTAGTTCTGTAATCAAATCGCAAGGTAACGAAAATTGGACAATATCTTTATTAAACAACAACAAACATATGAAACATATGTGTGAACTGCGGTTATGAGACGTATATGAGCACGATCCTTCGCAGTAAAGCACTATTTGAGCAATAGTGAAAATCAGACCTGAAAAAAATTTCAGGCCTGTACGGGATTCGAACCACTGACCTCTGCGATACTAGTGCAGCGCTCTACCAATTGAGCTAACAAGCCAACTGGGAGCAGGCCATCAAATTAATTCGACATAAACCCGTAGATGATAAATCAAACAACAACAAACATATGAAACATATGTGTGAACTGCGGTTATATTATTATATTATCGTATATTATTGGCTTGGTATTGGTGAGAATAATGACGATGATGATGGTCATGATTATTGTTGATTTAATACAACTTTTATCACTATTTCCATTGTTGTTTCTGTTGTTTTTGGAAATATTGTTTGACTTCGATGAATCAACAAGTAGTTCTTGACCTTGGAATGAGCAGGCTCTTAGCGAAATGGACCGCATCACTTTGTCTCCTTGATCGAAGGCAGCTTAGGTAAAGATTTCGTTAAGGAAAATAACTTGAAACGTCATCAATTAACAAATGGTAAACACCACAGCGTACACTATTGAGTTATGGATGCACGCGGGAGGTTGCTAAGCACGAAAGAAGCGTAAGAGTCGCTCGAGGCGATAGCCGAGAGCGACTCTAGCTTCTTGAGTGCTTAGCAAACCTCCCAAGTGCATCCATAACTCAATAGTGTACGGTGTGGTGTTTACCATTTGTTTTATAACTTAACATTGATACATTGTAGCTAAAGAGTTCCCTTTTATTTAACAAATCTTACGTGACCAGAAAAAACAAGCGCGTGCAAAATAGTCTTTGCATTTGCTCACGTCAGCAGCGTACACCCATGGGCAAATGGGGGACGCTAAATTGACCAATCAGAGCGCGCGCTTTACTTTGGTTATGTTATAATATCAATTGTACATGTGTTTTCTCACGCGAGCAGATCCGGCATATTTTTTCAATCTTTACCGGATAAATTTGAAAGTCCTACATAAATGTTACTTGAAAATGACAATCCCTCACCGACTATGACTTTAATGCCACTGGTAACATAACACTGATTTCAGCAAAAACAACGAGAATATATATTTAAAATACCTACATGTGAATCATATCCTACAACAACTTAATCCTTGCGAAAATGGCGACCGCATATAGTCATTTAGTTCAACCAAACTAACTTGCTTGAAAAAAGCTTAAAGATGCTTCATGGACTGAACTACGAATAACGAAATGTATTGATAAACACAAACAAAGTGATTACAAATGATAGTAGCTTTTTGCTGATATTCAGTTGACTCGAGCCGTTCGGATTTGTCTCGTACAGGGTAACCATCGTGCCTTTGACGGTCTTTTCCACCATTGTACAAGTTGTTCCAGGAACAATCGAGATGTTGTATCGAGCAAGACTTACAACTTCGAAGTCTTGATCTTTGATGTCTTCCAGCGACAGTGTGTTGTCGACTCCGTGTAGTGTTTTCGTTTCCCCATTTTTGTACTTAACTGTAGTATTCAAGTCAACCAAGTTGTCGTCGATGTGTCATATTGCACTCTGGTGTGTGAAATATCCCGCGTGTTAAATAATACCCATGTCAGATCAAAACATCTGTAAGAGATTGCACGTGCGAAAAATTATCCTATCTCCATTAAAGCAAAACCTGCATTCCTAACTTATTTTCATCATCGAATCACTGACTCATGTTGTAAACTTCACCTGTTATCTTCCAATGAATCAAGATTTGTCACACGAAACCCATTATTCTTTTCTCAAAACGCGGAAATTTATAGCAAGATCGAGTTTAACCCATTGACACTTACGTGTAACACGATCTAACACGTACCTGCGAAAAGTCAAAATTTTGGAGAAACCAAGAAAGTAAACACAATGCGCAGTAAATTTTTAAAATCATCTTTTCCAAAAAACAAGCTCCAGTGAAAGAAGACTAATTAAAGAGCTTATTTTCGTCGAAAAAAGCGATAGGTGAATATTTCGTTTTACTCTCAAAAAATCAAGATTAAAGATAAAACTCGCTAAATATTTTCGCATGTGTGCAAATGAGCCTGTGGATCATATTTCAAACGGGAATATGCAAATTTGTCCGTGAGTGAAATCTCAAGTTCCATGGAATCAATTAATAAGGTAGCAATACTAAAATGGCCAAGAAATACTTCGGGATGACAGATTTATTCAAAACAGTTTTTTGATTTTCTGTTATAAGCGAAAAACGTACGAATTTCTTATATGTAAAATGCCCACGCGCTAAAATTCATCATGCTTAGATCGTTGTTTACTTGCCTTCATGGCAAGAAATTGCGCAGCGTTACGTTGAAAATTCTGAAAAACTTTGATTTGACGCAAAATCCTCTATTAAACAATACTTTTTGAACACATTGTTGCTCGAACATAATATTTAACGGGCCATCGAATCGTCAAACTGTCGCTAGGCCCTGCTAGAAGTCCGTACGGTGAAAGCATTTGTCTTGGGAAGAACTTTTTACATAAGCCGTCTTTTTGCTTGAAGTCAGCGTGCGGTGAAAGCATTTGGCTAGGAAGAACTTTTTACATAGGCTGTCTTTTTCCTTGAAGTCAGCGTACGGTGAAAGCATTTGTGCTAGGAAGAACTTTTTAAATAAGCCGTATTTTTTGCTACCATTCTTTCAATGTGCGGAGCAACTTCTAAAACTAAAGGCTTTCTTGCTTAACCTCTTCGGTTGCCTAACAACTCTATCCGTGCTACTGTGCCATATCGCACGACTTTAACATGCTACGAAGCGTGTCATTTAACACGCTGTTGAAAATAAAAGATTGAGCGTGTTAAGGCTTGAAAAACAAAAGCTACCGTGACACTCTTTGTTTCCTTGTTAATAAATGCGCATATGCGTGTCACATATCACGCTTAGCGTGGCGTGTAAGCGCACGCGTGCCCTTGTTATCACCATTATGCTGGAAATCCTGTGGAGGGTCACAAATAGGAACATCTTTATCAACTACGGATCAAGTGTCATCGGTAAAAATGCAGCCAACACAAACAAAATGTAGATTCAGCTTTACTATCTGTAACTCGTTTTATTATCCAACTACACCTAGACGAGTACAAATAACGCCATAGACGAGTACAAATATCACGCGGTATTTGTACTCGTCTACTGTAGTACCAGTTAAACAGGTTTTCTCGTGTCGCGCAAGCGAAGAATTGGACTGTAGTTACGAAAAAAAAAAAAAAAGTGGCGGATAATTTGAATCATATTTCCGACGACGAGGAGTCAGAATGGCTGGCAAATATAGATCCAAGTTCATTAGATGGATCGAACGAAGAAAAACAGCTTGACGACCAGAAAATTTCTTCATTTAAGGAAGAAAATAGAAACAGCAACACAACAACGCGTCAATTCCGATCCGCTTCGCATACTGTCACGCACTCCCCGTCAATAAATATCCGCGAAATTTGCCCGCACTGAGCTAACAGTTTGGCGTGTTGGATAATAAATAACTTATTAGACGTTTTGTTGTGTAGTTTTGCTGAGTATTTTTACTCGTTATTTGTATTTTGACTCGCCCTACGGGCTCTTCAAAATACGGCACAACTCGTAAAAATACTCAGCGATACTACACAACAAAACGTCTAATAAGATATATTTAGTATCCAAGTACACTTCGTATAGTACAAATAACGCCATAGACGAGTACAAATATCACGCGGTATTTGTACTGTAGAGTACCGGTTAAACAGGTTTTGTCGTATCGCGCAAGCGAAGAATTGGATTGTAGTTAGGAAAAAAAAATGGCGGACAATTTGAATCATATTTCTGACGACGAAGAGTCAGAATGGCTGGCAAATATTTATTTGATCCAAGTTTATTTCATCCAAGTTTATTTCATCCAAGTTTATTAGATGAATCGAACGAAGAAAAACAGCTAGACGACCTAGAAATTTCTTCATTTAGTGAAGAAAAAAGAAACAGCGACACGACAACGCGCCAATTCCGTTCAGCTTCGCATACTTCTGTCACGCACTCCCCCTAAATAAATATCCTCGAAATTTGCCCACACTGAAATAACAGTTTGGCGTGTTGGATGATAAATAACTTATTAGACGTTTTCTCGTGTAGTATCGCTGAGTATTTTTACCAACAAATAAAATTGTCTCGTGGCGCGCTGTGCATAACTGATATCTTTTTTACGTGAATATCAAGTTCTGTTCAGAGGGGGACATGGGGGTTTACGGCATTGCGGTTTTGGGCTTTTTTTCATGCGGTATTTCGGTAATTTAAATTTTAACGTGCGGTATTGCGGTATCTTCTAGCCTTGCGATATGCGGTATTTCATGACGGTATTCGGTGAAGTATGATTGTTTACGGTATAGCGGTAGAGTTTATTGCGCTTTCCTTTCGATACCATACGCAAAACAAAACACAGTAAGACATAAAGGTCAATGAAAGTTAATATTTAGAAGTCTTTAGACATAATGGTAAATTATTACACCATTTGTGGGTCATTTTTGACAGTTAACAACGAGATTGTTGTTGCATCCAATGGCAATGGTACTCTACCAGAATTCCTGCACCAGAGAGAGTGTGTCGCATTAGACAACCCGGTCACCATCACTTCTGCGCAACATGCAGGTGCCAAGGCCACCGAAACAGTGGATACCCCAACAGCAGAAGATGATACAACAGATGAAGAATTGGTGGATGAGTTCGATCCTAGCAGTGATGAGGATATTGAGGATACTACTTATGAAAGTGCGCCAGTACTTCAAGGAACTCTTCAAGGGGAAATCGGAAGGGCAGCAAACTTCCTCCTTGGTGCACGATCTCAATTTGGCAGAGTTATTCGATTTAATAATCGTTTATTGTACTGAAAGACGTTTGCATTCGTCCGATGCTGCTACAGATAGACTGGCCTATACTTGAGCGGAAATTGGGCGATATGCGTGATGACGTGTTTTGACTACCACTACCACTACTACCAGAATCCTTTACGATTTTCCTGTTTTGTGCAAGTTAGAGCGTTAAATTTATTATATCACGCTTTGGAATTAACAAATTTGATATGAAAGGGAAAACTAAGTGTATTCAAGCAGTAGTAGTAGCTGTAGACGGTTCGCAGTCCCCTATTATTCCGTAAGACCGTCGAGATCGAGCGCTTTGTGTTGCTGGCGGCCATCTTGGTTTCGTATGTACCGAGGGAGCAGGTGTCGGAGATTTTAGGAGGCAACGCAAAGTCTTACATGCCGACGGTCTCACGGGAAAATAGGGAACTGTGAACAATGTAAACCGGTTGTAGTAATAATGACGCCATCATGCAAATGCCTTTTAGAAAACCGTTTTAAGGTAAGAGAATTGTTATTCACTATTAGGACTGTAATAGGGATCACACCTCTCTTCATGTTTTCCGTTTTGTACTCCTACCAAAAGGTTGACCGAATGAAATTTACTTTTCAGTGAAAATTTGCGAACCACCAAAATATTAAAAATAAAAACATCTTTGTGCATAAATCCCGTAGATAATTAAACGCGCTAGATGGAAGCAACGAGAAGTAAGCGGAACCGATTATAAATGTAACTAAAATATGTGGTATCGGTATTAAGTCGATTTGCGACGCGGTATTTCGGTATTTGCCATTTTTTAGCACGGTATTGCGGTATTGGGTACCCCCCAATGTCCCCCTCTGTTCACAAGCAACATCGCGAGTGTTATTGGATGCATTAACTTGAGTCATCGATAATCACTCGAATACAACTGACACCCTGTGGATAGACTGCCAGTACGATGCTAGCTATTGGTGACGAAAAAATGTTGATTAATGCAAAGAACGTAATCGAAATTTAAATGAACTTGTTATGAACAGTTGAAGTTCGTTATTTATGGGAAAGTACGGTCTAGAAAAAGTTTACTTAGATCAAAAGTTCCCTGCTTGAATTGTCCTAACTGGCTACTCATTTAAGCGAAAAGCGTTTTAGTTGCGAACAATTACGTTCCAAAAATCGGCATTTTCAAATTGAAATCCGCCATCTTTGTTATGACGTAGCAATAGTCAAACATGCTAAATTATATCCCTTGCTGAAGTGGATGTAAACTAGGAAAAGTGCAGCGATGGGTGCGCCAGCTATTGAATTCTCGACTTGGATTTTAATCTAGCTAGAGGATGTAGTACCTCTATTTATGTTTCAAACGAAACATGGCTCGTCATCAGGGGAAGGAGATACTTCTGTTGGGGAGAAAGACAGAGAGAAAGTCAAGAAAATGAATTTCAAGAAGAAGCCTTGACCCGCTCAGTCGCTCACGTCTTGCAAATCGCGAGTGGTTCTCTTGCGGCAACTGTCAGGAGAAACCTACGGAAAAAGAGAATGTATCCTCCTAAGAATTAAATTTACTAGTACACCGACTCAATTTGAAAGGCAAAGGTTTGCTCCTCAAAGAAGTCCTAGCTGTGGAGTGATAGTTACTTTGCTAAAGAAGACCGCAGTGCCCGCTACGGATTCATTTTACACTGCTACCTCGGAATGAGACGAACTATATATTTTTGCAGTTACAGGAACCCAGCTTCGGTGTATAACGGAACACAAGCCATTTGGAACTAAGATCAGCCCCAGTTGGCATGCAACAAGTTAGAAATGATAGACTTGAAGATCATTCTTCGTATCCGTAAACACTGACAAAATTGATTACAAACACTTAGCTGCCAAAAATAACGCTGACAAAAGGCAGAAGTTAATTGTTATGAATTAAATTTTGTTTGTTTCAGCATTTACGTTCAATCTGAAAAGTTTTTTTTCATCTTTATTGCTTAGAATTATCTTCAACGCAGTATTTTTTGTTCTAAAATGTTTGAAATGTCGCGACTTGTGAGAAGTAGAGCTTTGTTATTTTCGACGCGCACCCGAAAATCACCTCTGTCATACAGTGTTTACATTAGAAATTACCTCAATATAATTGAAGCTCAAATGAAACTATCGATTCTTTTGAAAGCATAAGCACTGCATAATTACGTCAACTAGTTGGTTCGAAAACAAAAATATTTTCATATTATTTTTATCGTGTCCAATCGATATGATATAGTGAAATATGGGCGCCTGCCTGACGAAGGATTATTTGTATTAGTTGTAGACGTGTTTGTCTTGTTAATTTGCTAGCGATGTATTAAATTTCATGTAGTTTTTTCTCCGCAGGAGAATGTGACTGTTGGGGTAAAGAAAAATTACTCGATGGACCCATAACAGACTTAGGAAAGACAAGATATACTTATACACCGCTTGGAAAAGCGCATGATGTTGTAAATCGGCTTTGATCAAGGGTGGCGACTGAAAATTTACCACACACGGTGTACCACCATTACGAGCTTCAATTTATTCGCTTACTATAAAATGGTTTGAAAAAACTCGTAGAATAAATAACTGAGAGCTGTGTTGAATATGGAAAAGGTAAGCATAGCTTTCAGTTCGAAGCGAAGGTCAACAAGGAAAACTTACATGCCTGTATATCTCGCTGGAAGTCTTCGTTCTGGAAGTTCTAAGGTTGTACGGGGTTCTGCAAGCCGTCGTCGCGGGTCATTTTTGCCGGCTAACTTTTCTTTAATATTTTACTTTCCAGTAGCTTGTAGAGGCTTACACCTTTTCCTTTTGAATTTTAGTATGTATTTTGACAATCAAAAACAGGACAGTTCACCTCATTTCAACTATCGGGAGTATTAGAAATTGTTGTCGCAAAAGGTCAAACTAGTCAACAAGGACAAAGTGCCGAACTAAGTTTGACTATTGCTACGTCACCATGACGTAATATCCAAGATGGCGTTTTTCTAACCACGAAAGTTGCAAAAATGGGCGACTTCGAAGCGCTCTTGTCGCTAATACAAAGAAAATTAGACAAAATGGCAGTTATTTTCGAACTCCTGAGGAAAAAGTCTTGTAATTGAGACAAACTTTTTCTAGACCGTACTTTCCCTTTAAAAGTATGTACAGTTGGCTCGCAGCGTTTGGGTTTGTCTTGTAGAGTGTAACCATCGTACCTTCGACGGTCTTTTTCACCTATTTACAAGTTGTTCTGGCATGGTAGCAATCGAGGTGTTGTATCGAGCAAGACTTACAACTTCAACTTGAAGTCTTGATCAGGCGTGCAACCTTATCAATGACCTGAGTTTTTATATGGTAAACCTTACCAGAGATAACAAACCAGATATTTATGACCAATTGTGTATTGACCAATAGACCGTTTTAGCTTCATATGTCATCAACTGATCACGTGACTCGAAATGGGTAAACAAACACGCTTTCAAGAGATGTAAAGTATTTCGTGCGACTCAGTTTCGATAATGGTGCATTACTGCTGTGTGTATAATTGCTTCAATAACTCCGCTAACGAAGTATTATCTTTTCATGGTTTTCCCAGTGATAAACAACTCGTCAAGGTGAGCGAAATTTTATAGCTTTTAAAAATATAGACAATACAATAGGGAGCTTAGGCAGGAGGACTTTTGAAGACGACGCCACCGTCAATGAGCAGTTGAGATTTGGGACTAGGTCCTTTGCGCATGACATACCCCCGACCGAAACGACGTCCTCCTTCCGGCGACGACGTGAGTTTTAGGTATTTGACGGCGTCATGAAATGTGAGTGATTTATGAGATTTCGTGGCTTTTGTAGTTTTCTTTCAACTTTTCTATGTGGTTCACACGATTTCAATCGATGTTCAATGATATTTTTAGATTAGTTTAAGAGCAGTTTGTGCCTTTTTGAGACAGTTTTTGGAGATAGAAATGGCCACGGAGAAGGATGCAACGAGCACCAACGCTCCCCCAAAATCGTAAGTGAGCTTATTAGGAAATTATTTATCTGCGAAAGTTGAAATGACGGTGGAATCCTAAGAACTTGAGCCAGTGTTGGAAGATCCCTTTTACTCACTCTAAATTCGGCTATGCATTCGTCGTCGTTCATATTATCCAAGTCAAAGCGATCTTACGAATCATAAGCAAAATCTGGATTTCGTGAGGAAAACGAGTCGTACAAGATCATAAAATCCTCATCACTAATAAGATCAACATCGTAATAGACAAGAAGGGTCTGACGAAACTCTTTAAAACTGTCCAAAACCGGAGCAGAAACAAAAGTATATCAGGAACAGAGGATGGCCGCGTCCTGGCAAAACAGCATCCGTGCTTAACAAATTAACATTTGGCGGGAGAGCGACGACGTCAAACCCAGGCCGTCGGGAATCTGACGGCGGCGTCGTCCCCGAAGTCTATCCTGCTTAAGCTCCCTAATGTCAGTTTCGTGACATCTTTGATGAGGTTGATCAGCTGCTAAAGCTTGTTACTGTTTCGTTTCAAAGTCTGTATTTCAAGAATTAAAAGAGATCCTAAAAAGACTAAAGGGTTTCAGAATATACCACAGTTTGTTCGGAACATTTCCGACAAGAATATTTTGTGTGCTTTGACACAAAATGGAGAAGACTGGAAGCTGAAGCTTGCCCATCATTGTTCAGTTGGTCGAAAACAAATCCCGAGCGATCGCTCCTGAGAAGAAAAAACAGATCGAAAAGCTTAATGCTATCCTAGAATCGGAGCTAACTGACACTGCTTCAGAGGGTGAGGGGAAATTCGATTTAACAGATAAAGAAGATTTCGTTTCAAGGGCTACTCAAGTTAATCATGCTACTCAAATTAATCATTGTTGAGATTCCGTGCGATCACCGTCATATTTTCACTGAGAGTTCTTTTGGATCTAGCCGATACACAAGCACGAGAAGAGAATTATTTCAATCATCTTACTTAATTTAATAGCTATGAGAAATTTCAAGGGGTTTTAAAATTTGTACTTCCAGGGGGAGAGAGAAAGAGTATCGTATACTGGAAAACGAAAGCTAGCAAGACCAGAGTATTGATACCTCCTTGTTTTATGATTCAGGGGAAGAATCTGCACAAATCGGTGGCAGTGATTCAGAGTCAGACTCTGGCACTCAAACAAATCATATTCTAGCGATAGAAGACGAGTTTCTTTTAGTTCTTATGAAACTTCGCTTGGGGCTTACGAATTTAGACTTAGCCACAAAATTTAGAGTTTCAGAAGCAACAGTTTCTAATATATTGATCGCGTGGCTCGACTTTTTGTACATCCGCCTGGGTGCTCTCAAAGTGTGGCCCCACAGGAGGGTTATATTGGATAACATACCCAAAAAATTCAAAGAGGAACATCCCAAAAACATCATAATCATAGACTGCACCGAGTTGAAAATTCAGTGCCCATCTTCACTTGTAGTGCAATCCCAAGGTTACTCAAATTATAAATCTACAAACACTTTGAAATCCATTGTAGGTGTTGATCCAAAGGGAGGTTTTATGTTTGTGTCACAGTTATACACAGGATCAATATCGGATAAGCAAATTGTCACAAGAAGTGGATTTCTTTACTTGCTGTCAAGCGAAAAACAAGTGTCACAAGTTGATGATGGTGATAGTATCATGGCAGACAAAGGCTTTGATATTGAAGAAGACTTAAAGAAAATAGGACTTCAATTGAATGTTCCTCCCTTTTAAAAAGAAAAAACAGTTTAATGAGAATGAGGTCATCAGAACACAATCTATTGCAAAACACAGGATTCATGTAGAAAGAGCTATAGGAAAAGTCAGAAATTTTCTCATTTTTAACACAAGAATACCAATTAGTTCATTGGGTACCATATATCAAGTCTGGACAGTTTGTTGCTTGCTTACAAACTTCATGAATCCTGTTTTAACTGATGAAGAGGATGATTAACATGTGGTGCTGGAAGAAACTAAAACTGAACTTTCTCAAGAGCTGCTAAAATGTTTTACAGTAGGGATGCTGGATGCAGTGAATGCTTGTCCTTATTAAATATATATAATGCTTTGTACCGTAAAATCAGAAATACTTAACTGAGCTAGATACAAATGTCATTAAGTATAAAACATTTCTTTAGAGCGAGGCATTTGAACACTTATGAATTTGTATTTAGTAAGCAAATATGAGTAAGCTGTAAGGGTCATTACTTATGTGCATAGTGCACTTTGTTAAGTTTCTCAGATTGTTAAATTTTTCGGATCAGTTAGGATCTTCAGTTAATAACTGCGTGAGGAGCTTCGCTTTTCCTTTGGCTCGGAAAACAGAGGGCCTTTACGATCCACGGTTGTCCTCTTTGACAAAAACATCATGTATGTAATTTTCTGTAGAGAATTTATAGCCTTTCTCGCCAACCCCATTTTTCCACAGCCTTTCAAGTGTTTTGCAATTGTAATTAAAGATACTTTTGGGATTTTTTCCAAGGATTTTAAACAGTGCGACTCTAGCTCAACAACAGAATCCGCCATCTTGAATGTTTTGTTCCCCATTTCAGACCACGTGATCAGGAAGCTAAAAGGGTCTATTGTGTAGAAACTCTTTGCAGTGTCAAGAGCCCATCATGATTATGTGATGGGCTCCTGAAAGTGTCCAATATATAGGTGTTATTAACCAAGCTTGTTCGGTCAAGATGGCTGAATATCATCCTCGGAGACCCAGGGGCTGTGAGTCGATTTCAAGTTAGGGCAGAAGAGCCCCTGGGGACATTGTCTTACAAGACTAGTTCAAAAGGTCGCAATCGTTCTGGCATCTGATTGGTGCCAGAAAATCTTTGTGTTTTTCTGCCCAATCAGAGTGAAGTGTCCTTTAGAGTCCTTTCGTGTGTTTTAACACGGAGATATACAAGAAGCTCAGTTACTCGTCATGTTTGTTTGGGCCGTGCGACGGAGATTTGCTCGGGGTGAAAAGTTTCAGTTTCAGCACACAATGTAAGAGAAATCGATCAGATTGTCCGCAAAAATCTGACCGGAAATTATACTGAATACTTTCGCAGGTATCACAAGAGAGCGTGTTTAAAAGTTTGCGAGGTTCGTAGAAAACACGATGGTTGCAGGCGTTGATATGTCGCTTTAAACGAACGAGATGCAAGCTTAAATCTTTCTAAATTTTTTGTATAATTTGCTGTGACTGAAACTTTGCCAATCCTTTAAAGTTATTTTGTTGCACAGGGCACGCAGGTATGTCGAGCAACTGGCGCTTACGTAGCTTTCTGTGCGTGTTAGAATCTAATCTTCGCTTTGTAGTAAAAGTCTTTCACAATATGGCCAAGGTTGTAGAGAACGTTAAGTGCGTGGACGACCTCCAACAGGCGCTAGAGAAAGCTTAGCTATGTTTCCGGTCAGCTAATTAAAATCTGAACAAAACCTTCTTATCAAGGACATTGTGGGAAGGAGAGATGTTTTCAGACAGCTACCGAAGGGGTTTGGAAAGAGCTTAATCTTTCAACTGCTGCCTAGAGTGTTCAAATTCATGAACACGGATTCTCTTCTAGTCCCTTGGTCATTGTCATTTCACCTCTTTTGTCGATTGTTGAAGACCAAGTTAAGTACCTTTGATCATTGGGAATCGATGCTGCTTTCATTGGGGAAAACAAAACCAAAGACCAAGAAATATCGAATGGAAAAGGCGGGTTTGCTTTCTTGTAAATGTCAGCTTAGCACAGGATCATCTACTCACATCTAATAAACAAAAGTTTCCACGCTTAGCTTTTCTTTTTTTTTCCAAGCGAAGATTAGATGAGATTTTGGCGATGATGATGTTCTCTGCTCTTCGTTGAAAACACTTGATATAAATCCATACGTGACCAATTGGATTATTAGATTTTCACAGAATAGAAAACAAAGAGTTGTTCTTTATGCCATTGTTACGGATTATTGAAATATCAATAGGGGTGTCCCTCAGGGGACAGTTTTAGGCCCTATATTATTTTCTTTTATGGTCAACAATAGTAGGCCATTGCACCAAATCAGAATTTGCTTGCGAAATTTGCTGCTGATTTAACTTTATGTATTCCAGTAAAATCGAGCGCTAATAAAGGCAACTCGGTAGCTGATAAGGTCCGATCTATCGTCGCATGGACATCTGCTAACTGTATGCAACTAAACTTCAAGAAAACGTGGGAGATGCTTCTTAAAGGAAAATCCATTAAGGCTTTACCTGCTCCTCTGGCTTCTAAAGACCGTAAACCATGTATGAAGTTGTTGGGTGTAACTTTTCAATCTGATCAGTGTAACTTCCTGGGAATTACATTTTGGTGACATCATATCGAAAGCCAGTAGTCGTCTGAACATCTCACGTGTTTGTTAATTCTATGGACTGCCGTCGG
Source organism: Stylophora pistillata (assembly GCF_964205215.1). Classification (NCBI taxonomy): domain Eukaryota; kingdom Metazoa; phylum Cnidaria; class Anthozoa; order Scleractinia; family Pocilloporidae; genus Stylophora; species Stylophora pistillata. Next base: position 19,554,517 of record NC_142527.1, on the reverse strand, counting down.
ATCATCTTCATCTTCATTTTATCAGTCTTATTCTACCTATATTTACATATGCTGTAGAAGTATGGGGCTGCGCGTATTATCAAAAGTATTTGAGTCGCATCGACAGGCTGTTCAAGAGAGCTTTGAGCTTCGTTACTGTAAAAAGCTTTTTCCGATAGAAAATATTATTACTTTAAAAGATAAGAAGTTGCGGGCCGAGATCACCGACAGCAATTTTACAACAGCTTTAGATGACCTTTTGCCACCAGAACGACCAAATAGTTACGCTACGTTAATAGATGTTTGTTCTCTTGTTAGTTAGTTATTTATCTAGTTAGTTAATTAGTTTTATCTTTGCTTAAGTTCATATCATTGTAACTAAACACATTTGTTGTTTAAAGTGCTTAATAAAGACTTTTATTATCATTATTAATATTATTATGAATTTAAAATTTCCTTTTATCGCTACGTGTTTTATTTAGCCTCTCTTTGTTCAGTTTTTACCGTTGATCAATTCGAAAAAACACAAAATGGTGGAAATGTATCTATTTTTGAAAGTTGTACACAATTACGAGAAGTTGATCTGAATTAAAGTGTCGTGTTATACAGAATACGAAATAATGTGTTCAGTTCTTTACTCTTGAATGAGGAATCAAGCGAATAACAATTTTCACGCGAAATACCTAAAACCTCGAAAGTTTTAGAAATTCAAAGTTTCTAAAGTTATTTAACTATGTAAAAGTAAATTAAAAATTCTTGGACAAGTTATCATGAAATAATCCAGCTCTATTGCCAAAATCGCAAGGGAACGCGAAATTGGTCAATATCATTATTACTGGCTTGATACTTGTGACTGAATAATGACGATAATGATTATTATTTTGAACATTAGAAATTTATAAGAACTTTTATTACTATTTTCACTGTTATTTTTGTTGTTTTTGGAACTTTTTTTGACTTTGATAAATCAACAAGTAATGTTTGTAAAGTAACCTTCCTCCAAATAATTGCGACATAACGCACATCCGTATCGCGTGACATTTCACAAAGTGCCTGCTTGTAATGGTAGACTACTGAATAAGAAGTTTTAACATCTAAGCTTTCATCTCATTTGATCATAAAAAAAGATGTGCAAAGTTGTTTTTAAACACGAAGGCGCGCTATAAAAGGAGCCTTAGGTCCCACTGGACCATTTGTCAATCAACCGTCGTGTGATGTAGAAATCCTAGAGTCAAGTCAGCTTGAGTTACAGCTACTCCAAAGCAGTGAACAGCGGGCGCATTCCTCAAAATTGTTTTATGTCTTCATCACAATACAAGAATTTTGAGATTTGAATTTCCTTCTGCAATGGAAACTGTCTTTATTTGTGGCGGTAATAGGCCCTTTGCAGGAGTTGATCATGTGACCGATTTCCCCTTAGCAACGCCATGCGGACTGGCAAGCCATTCTCTGCATTGCATGACAACCACCTGTTATCTTTGTTTTGAAGTGTGTCTCTTATTTGTGTTGAAAGTGCTCTAACGGTTAATCCTAATCCGTCTCTTTGTCAACTGGAAAATATTATTGCTAAAGCTTACCATACAGTAAATTTTGTGAGATTTTCGACGGAACTAAAAGAGTTTTGACGAAGTTTTGACTTCGCGAAGCGAGCGCCATTAAGACAAACATGGCGAGATCAATAATGGGTAAGTATCGCAAGTTTTTGCCGTAATCTCTGACCTTTTCTTGGAACGTTTTCGGAAGAATAGTAAAAAGTTTAAAGCAATCCTTGTCTTAGCAGATAATGGGACTCAAGATTTTTCTTTGATTCCAAATTTGACGTTCGCGAACGTCGAGACTTACGCCAAACTCAAGTCTGGAGGTCAAAACACAGTGAAAGCGTACAAATGTTTCGCAGACCCTGGCTATCTACACGAAATAAAAGGTATTTACTTCCGACAGAAATATAGTATGAAAGCTTTATATTTTCTAATTTTAAGTTACAAAGTGACCATAACACTTTTTGAGGGAATAATTTGTTAAATTCTGAACCGCTCGTGGTGCGTGATTCTGATAAACGTTTATTTTCTTTCTTTCAGTTAGTTACATGGCTGACTATGTTGCTATAACAGCCAAATGCTTTACATCAATGAAAAAAACCGAGTCCCCGCATAATATCTCAGCAAATATCGATTTGAAAGATAAATCATTGAGCGGGAAATGCAGTTGTGTTGCTGGAATAGATGGATATTGCCACCACATCATTGCTTTGTTTTTCTACCTGGCGCACTGTAAACAACTTGGTCTTAAATCTCTGCCTGATGACTTGACTTGTACTAGTATGAAGCAACGATGGAGCGTTCCAAGAGGGAAAAAGATCGAACAAAAGCAAATTCAAGACATCCTAGTCAAGAAACCTCAAATGGGTGCAAATTATTCGAAACTTATCAAATCAACTCTATATTCACCATCTAAGTACTATGGACTGCTTCATTCAACTTCCTTTGAGGTACTATCTTCTCTGCCTATTATAGCTAGTATTCTTCCCTATCAAGATAATCTCGCTAACTTAGAAACTGTGGCTACAAAATTTGGTACTGCATTAGAAGGAAGTGTTTTGTCCTACCAGCAAAAGCTTTCGCAAGATTACATTATTAATGATTTCACTTTAGCAGGATTCCCACTTCTGCCTTATGAAGACTCTGGTGATAGATTTGAAAATGCCTTCAAAATTTGTTTGACCAGTGATAAGCAAGCTGCACTGGAATCATTGAATCTTGATAGAGATGTTGCAATTGACATAGAGAGTAAAACTGTCCAACAAAATTCAAGTCAGTTGTGGTATAGCACACGTCCGTATCAGACACGTATCAGACACGTCCGTATGGGCGGCACACTATTGTGTCTTTTCTTCCTTGTCGCACTTCTACGAGAAGTTCATGAGTCATCAAACTGTAGTTTTATGCATCCCGAACGCTGTACGTGACTGGTTATTCCACTCCACTTAATAACGTCAAGTGCTTAGTACAAACCACCTTTTAAGCTCGCATCGAGGCGTTTTAATGGAGGAAGATTATGATACACTGCTACTGAGAGAGTACTTTTCAATATTCTGTCTTCGGAAGACTCCTATCTCGACATACGAAACATCATTCAAAAGGTCAAATTTTCTTAAGGTTTTTAATGTATTTCTAGAATAACAAGTATAGCCTTAATTGTACTATTTTTGTATTTTTGTAGTATCTTGTTTTATACCTACTCTTTTTATTTAACTTCTTGATTTCTGTAAACCTGTATACTTACTCTCTCTAATTAATTTCCTGATTTCTGTAAACTTGTATACCAACTTTTTTTCTTACGGTCCACGTAAGAATAAAGTCCACGGCGCTGGCCTGTTAAATCTTCTTCGGGCATGCGCGTGGGAATTATCCAAGTTTGTGGATAAACTGATTTGCAAAACCGGTCATAACCTGTTTTAAACACGTTTTTAAGCGCACGCATCCTCACCGGAAGTTGAAAGTTGGCCGAGTACTACCAGGAACTAATTTGTTTCTAAGCAACAGGCCGCGCATGCTTGAAGAAGATTTAACAGGCCGAGCGCAGAGGACTTTATTTTTACGTGGACCGTAGGAAAAGTTAACAAATAAACGCCTCTGCCAGCAGGGTACGAGTTATTTGACGAGTTACGTGACGAGTTATTTGACGAGTTATTTGACGAGTTATTTGACGAGTTATTTGACGAGTTATGTGACGAGTTACATGACGAGTTAATTTACGAGATATTTGACGAAGTTACTTGACGAGTTATTTGACGAGTTGTTGTAAAGCAAGAGCCTGGTTTATGTTTGTGTAGACAGGGCAAATATGGCGGCGCGTTTGGCCTTGAACTTTCGTGATGAATTAATTGAGAAATACTTTTAAATTGGATACAACCACGCAGAAATACTTTCATATCTTCTATTACTACATGACGAGGAACTCAGTTTGCGACAGTTAAAAAGAATACTAGCCCGTAGAGGCCTTAAAAGACGGCCATGGCCAGACATTCCGGACATTTGAGCCCGCGCATAAGCAGCGGGCCAATTAATGAATTTATACTAATAAGGCAAGATGGTGTCTTCGCGAAAATCCCGTGGTTGACAACAAACAACATCATTCGTTTTCCTCTGTCGTTTTATACGACACTGCCACCCACACAAGAAATAGGGGAAGATTTTTTGATGTGGAGAGAATTATTACCCGGCGAAAATGTGACTCGGTAAGTCTTGTCAGTATTCTTTTACTCGTCGTGCTTTTATTATAATTTCCCTGAGTCGGCAAGTAGTTTCTCACGTTATTGAAGTATACATATTCTGTATATAAATGTGATTGTAGGGTTATGATTACTTGTTGAAATGGAGAGAATGGCCACTGGAAGCTTGCAGCTGGGAGCCAGCTGAAAATCTTATTCCGGATTTGCTAAGGTTTATTAGAGATTGCAATCTTATTTTTCTAAAAATAAAAAAAAATTAATAAAGAAGAGTATTACGGAATTAAGCAATCTTTACTAGTTTTTCAGATCTTTTTTGAGGCCAACTCAAATCAGCGATGAAAGGCTTATAGAAGGAAGTCGGCGATTTGCCACTGGCATGCTAACTGGTCTAAAAAGTTTCTCACACTCACCCTTTTATATGCGGATCTGGAATTGGACATATGGCGCTTTGTTTCACATGATAAAAGAATTCTTTAAGAACACCGAGGGAATTTTTATTTCAAAGAAATGACTTCACAAGGTTCAAATACCTTCCCAAACGCTCGTGGTACTTTTTGAACGAACATGGAGAGGGATTTAATTGCCATAGACTAATCCCGATTAAAGTAAAGCCCGTGTTGTCATGCTCCCCAGTTCATCGTGTTAACAAAGATGGGATACTCATAGATCTAACCTTTAATCTAATAGTTGATGTTTGTTTAATAAATTGTCAATTAAACTCAGAGCACATCTTTTGTGGCATCCCATTTATTGGACCTCTGGGAGTGAATTCTCTGGCACTCATCATTCAACTTTTCAACCCCTGTGATTGATTTAGATTTCAAAAACACTTATTTTGTGAAGCAATTTGTGGTTTACATTAATTGAAAAATGATAATTGGTTGATGTAGTACATGTATTCTGTGGAAAAGTATGATCAATATTTGTTTGACTTCTGTAAATCTTTTTTCTCCAAAATAGTTTTATGCCAGTATTTAATGGCTTATTGCACTTGTGGATTTTTGCCTTGAAATTTATTCTGTGTGATATCTCTCTTAGGGATGAAAGTTTAGAGAGAGAACTTCATGCATCTAACTTGATTTTTGGTCACTAAGCTATTTTTTTGTCACATTTATGGCCAGTCTTATTTGGTTCTCTGGTTGTTGACTTTTTTTTTATCCACTGATTGAGCCCATACCTTTTAAAGAAACAAATCCTTTGAACTTCCTAGTTTTGATATAAATTACTCTAGATCAAAATTAGTGTCCAAGCTTTTCAATGTATGTATGAAGTTTATTATTTTCAGTTACAAGACTGTCAATCTTTGCTTTTGCCGCAGCAAGGTCTTCACTGGTATCGTCGTTGGAAGCTTCATATACAACCTTTTTGTTGTAAAGCTCTTTACAACGGGCCTTCAAAACTTCATTTTCATTTTCTCTCAATGCTGCATCAGCTCTATCCTTAATTCTTTTATGTCTCGCTGTGGTTTCGAATTCAAATATAGTTAAAATTTCGTCTGCCCTCAGGGCAAGCTTAAGTTCGCTCTGCTGTAAATCCCGGTATGACTTCCCATTTTTTCTTTTAAATCTATTATTGACCTCCCCATAGATGCCCTCTAATCTGCTGCAATCCTCCTTTATCTTAGCAGAGTACCTCGTAGCCAAGAAAACATTTAGTAGATCAACATATCTACAGCTCATCTGGCGTGTTGATGCAGCTTGCTTCGCCTCGTACAAGTGTCGCAAACAGTCATATTTGATGATTACTGTCAAGAAACTATCTTCAGAGGAAACACTTTGCTAGCGAACATATTTTAAGCAACGATCATTCCCGACCGTAACTAACAGCGTTCTTAAATTTCTCCCCATCAAATAAATTAAACTTGTCTAACATATTTCATCCAACCGTTGAGAATTCTAAAATATTAAACTAAAAGAGTTAAGAAAGTTCCTGTAGAAAGCGGTGAAAGTGGAGAGGAAATATATTTTCTTTTTGCCCTCAATATTTGAAGCTACATCGTTATGTTTTCTGACCAATTTTACCGTCGGCTTAAGGCATATCCCAGAGTCCCCTAGAGCATTAGAAAGCTTGTGTTTCACTGAAAATTTTGATGCCAAACATGGCGGGGTTTGAGGCAAAGTACGAGTTTTTTTCCCAAGAATACGACATGTGGTTCTCGGATCAACACAAACGAGATGCTCGCGTGACATTTGATATATTTACTTTCGGTAGAACTGATTTGTGCTTCTGTGAACTGTTTTAAAAGGCAATTTAGCAGGGCGAAGAAATCAGCATGGAGGGTGAAAATTGGTGAAATAGTACCTCGTACGGTGCTTTTCCTCATGCCATCGCGGCACTTGGTCTATCCCGATTATGTTGACCGCTACGGCGCATCAAAATCTGGTTCGGCTGCAAAAATTGGATTTCAAGCTTCTGAAATACACAGCGTTGTATGAGCCAAGCTTCGAAATTGAACATCGATAAAAAGCAGGGCCAGTAACATTCGTCGGTGAAAGCAACTTAGTCAGAAGATCCGAGGAAACTTTCAAGATTGCGACACGATCGCGGCACTTGTTCCCGGTAAGCCAGAACTTGCTCTATTTTATTTTGTTTTATTTCTGCCATACATTTCCTTTAAGAGTTTGGCGGCCATATTGCCAGGTAAGCCTGCGCGTGCGCCGTCGCGATGTCCGGAATTTCTGGCCATGCAAAACGTTCCCGACCTGAGAACGGTTATTGTCGCTATTGAACAAGAGCAACGAGGAAGTGGAAGTGATATTGGATATAGATCTGTTTGGCAAAGATTGGTCACAGATTGCGGCCTTGTGGTTTCTAAAGAGACGGTGCGGCACGCTCTCAGGATCAGAGATCCTGATGGTGTTGATAGGCGGTTGAGGCATCGACTTCAAAGGCGTCAGTATTAGGGAAGAGGGCCAAATTTTCTTTGGCACATTGACGGGTATGATAAACTAAAGCCTTTTGGTTTTTTCATCCACGGATGTATAGATGGCTATAGTAGGCGAATAATGTGGCTCGAGGTCGGGATGTCTAACAATGACCCGACAGTTGTTGCACGTTATTTCGTCAAATGTATTATTGAGATGGGGGGCACTGCCCGTATTGTACGAACGGACTGTGGTACAGATAACAGCCATGTTGCTGCAATTCAACGTTCTTTCGAAACAATTCAGGTGACTCATTTCGGGCAGAGAAGAGTTTTAGTTATGGCCGGTCTGCATCCAGTCAAAGGATAGAAGCTTGGTGGTCCCAGCTGCGAAGGGGTTGTACTGATTGGTGGATACAGCATTTCAAAAAGCTTCAAGAAAGTGGATGTTATTGTAATTCTAATGTGGTACATGTGGAATGTTTGAGGTTTTGCTACATGGACATATTAAGGGATGAACTGTACAGAGTTGCAAGGCTTTGGAACAATCATAGAATTAGACCATCAGTTAACCACGAGTCCCCTGGAGGACGTCCGGATCTTCTATTTTCACTTCCAGAGGTATCAGGTACAAGGGAGTTTATGATTGAAGTGGATAAGCTTGACATCACTGTTAGTCAGCAACTTGTGTGTAACAGTAATAGCTAGAAACTACTTAACTGCACACCAGAAATTTCAGATCTTGCCAACATGCATGAAAAGCACTGGCTCATGCCAAACTCACCTGATGAAGCAAAGGATTTGTACAGTGCTTTGATTGACCACATTGAAAAGCTCTAAACATTCTTTTTGAGTCTATATCATTCACAAGGGTTTCCCATCACCAGTCACTGTGCTTTCAAATGCCAAGAGCCTCGTTTTGATATTTTGATAGGACAACTATATAGCATGTATCAAAAGTGGTTTATTCCCAGCTTCTCTGACAATGTGAACTGTGACCACGACAACAATTGAAATATATTTCAAACAATATACACCGAATCGAAATATGACGTCCAATTTGAATTGCCATTGTTCTGGACTGACTAGCCTCTCACACATGTGATAGTTATTTTGTGTTTCCACGTCAACACGAGGCTAGTAAGTCCAAAATAATGGCAATTTAAATTGGACGCCATATTTCGACTCGGTGAATAGTATGGCCGTTTACCTGAAAATATAGCGGCCCTTAAGCAACACCTTATTTCATGTTTTTAACAATTAACACTCAGAACTTTTAGCTACAGGCCAGCATAGCAGATGCTTCATTGACTTTTCACACACACAAGTAATCAGTTGATATTTTTATTCTGTAAAATGTCCATACACTATTGCTGTAAAGCAGGCTTTGAACACCAAAGCCTGGATAACATTCTCTGGCAGACAAGTCAATAACCAGGTCAATAACCAGGTCAATAACCACGATGCAAAACGTGTCCTTTCATTCACAACACTGATAAAATATCGGGACCGAAACGATCCATTAAGTTCACCGATCACTTCACGTGCACCTCCGCCAATGTAATCTATTGCATAACTTGCACTTATTGCAAAAAGATATACATCGGCGAAACAGGCAGAAGACTAGGTGACCGATTCCGAGAACACCTTCGAGACGTGGAAAGGAATGACAAGGACACATCGAAACCAGTCGCTAGACATTTTAATTTACCTAATCATTCTAAGCAACGTATGGCAATCTGCGGTCTTTCCTTACACTTAGGTAGCACGGAAAGCCGTAAAAATCTTGAACAAAAGCTCATCTTTCAAACCGGCAGTCTAAATCCCACAGGGATCAACGAACGCTTTTCATTCCATTAATTTACTCTTGTTTTTCTCGTTGCCATGTTCCCACCAATAACGTAGCTCCAGTTTCTGCCTTTAAAAGCCCACACAACCCACAATTCCTCTATTCGCTCCGACGAAGGGCTAACGCTCGAAACGTCAGCTTTTGTAATCGTTACGGTGGCCAATTTACCATTTCAACTTTGTTGATGTATCCAAATTATTTCGTTACTCCCACCGACGCAGCCCCAAACAGTTTCTTTCGAAACTATCAGCCTTTATTCAGTTTTTAAAAAGCACTGCTAGCGTGTAAAGGTACATTGTACAGGTTTTAGTATATTGTTAGCCAAACAGATCTATATCCAATATCACTTCCACTTCTTCGTTGCTCTTGTTCAACAGCGACAATAACAGTTCTCAGGTCGGAAACGTTTTGCAGTTTTTTAAGGCCTCTACGGGCTAGTATTCTTTTCAACTGTCGCAAACTGAGTTCCTCGTCATGCTGTAATAGAAGACATGAAAGTATTTCTGCGTGGTTGTATCCAGTTTTAAAGTATTGCTCAATTAATTCATCACGAAAGTTCAAGGCTAAACGCGCCGCCATATTTGCCCTGTCTACACAAACATAACCCAGGCTCTTGCTTTACAACAACTCGTCAAACAACTCGTCAAATAACTCGTCAAATAACTCGTCAAATAACTCGTCACATAACTCGTCACATAACTCGTCACATAACTCGTCAAATAACTCGTCAAATAACTCGTCACGTAACTCGTCACATAACTGGTTGAATAACGCGCCACGTAACTCGTCACATAACTCGTCAAATAACTCGTTGAGTAACTCGTCACGTAACTCGTCACATACTTCGTAAAATAACTCATCAACTAATTATTTTTGATAATGGCCCTCTGCGGGCTCCGTAAATTCCCCTTCCAAACTTCATAAAAATTGTGTCTGTGTGTGAGTATGACGCACTCTCAATCACTTACCAATGCTATCCTCCGTATTACGTACGTGATGTAGTTCACTTACTTTTAAAAAAATTTGACCGAGGTCATTACAAGCCCTCGACCTAATGACAGCTCGATTAATTTCTCAATCAATTCTAAAGGCCATTTCCGGATTAGCCTTAGGCCTCTTTTTCAAAACGAGGCCTGGTGCTTCAACATTCAGATGAGAACTTACAGTCATATGAAAGGATGAGAACTAGGACTCGCGTTGAAAATGAGGCATAAGGCAATTTGGAAATGAGCTATCAGGCCAAAACGGATGTTTGCTTACTTTGCTTCCAGGTTCTCCTCTTTTGCTGATCCTGCGACAGGAGAATGACAACAAAGGCCATTGTGCAAAGTATGAGTCGTTTTTGAGGAGCAACAAAATGACTTAAAACCTTACGTTTGTATTCAAAACGTTTTGACGCGCAAGTTGTGTCACAGGCAAGAGAGTGAGGCAAATGATGATGTGCATACTTGAATTATGTAGATTTTTCAAAAAAAAATTACGAAAACGAAGAAAGGCGAAGAGTAAGCTAAGAACATTGCTAACCAAATTGAATTTTACGGCAAAAGTTGAATGAATGGCAGGGATTAATGAATGTGAAAATGATGTTATAAGGATCAATGCTGTTTACAAAATATGGGCTTTAATCTTACTTTGAGCATTTCTCCACCAAAGAAAGTTTCCCTTACATCAGTGCACTAAGGAGATCATCTCCTCCCCCCCCCCCCCAGCACCCTTCAGACAAATTATATCCACGTAGGTAACGAGGAATCTTCATCGCCAACGGTGTAACTCTAGTTAGCTTGTTTTCAAACCCATATTGCCCACTTCTTAGTTCATTCTGATTGACCTTCAATCTATGCGAACTTAGGAGAACTTTGTAAATACGACTTATGAGGGAGTAATACTTTACCTAAGTAATCTATCGCATTTTTATTGGTTTACCAGCGTAATAACCCACGTACGCGGGATCTCTGCAGAACACGAGAAAAGTTTGTATACGACGAGCCGAAGGTGAGTGATTTATAAACTTTTGAAATACAATAAACAGGTTTTTTGACCAATCAGGGCGCTCGTAATATCTCAGTTTTTTCAGAACATGTCTTAATTAGTTTGCTTACTGAAGAAAGGGAGTGTGTGACATATATATCTTGGCGAGTTATTGCTTTTTTTTCTGCATGGAATGGAGGCTGCTGGTAAATTACAGTGTAAGTGCACGTACGTGCGCGTAGTTCTCTTCATAGCTTTCTGTACGGCAGAGCTTTGCACCTAATTGATCGATCCACCTCGCCTTACAGAAAATGTTTGGACAAGGGTGGGGAGGGGAGGGAGAGTTCGAGTGATGTTTCACTTCATTACATTCTTTAAACAAATTCGCTCAAGAAGTTCAGAAATAAAAATTGCTTTCCACTCGCTGCATTATAACAAAACGTCTGCAAAGAAGTTACTTAGGGGCTCTAAAGACATCGAGCTGAGAAGCTAAGTAGTGCATTGAATAAAGGGGGCAAGTTTCTAAAGAAACTATGGGGATTTGGTTTTATCAACTGCGATGATGATTCAAATGTTCCACCGTGAAGATTTCGACTTTTTGAGCATTAGCCTTTCGTCTTTTGCTCGGACGAAAGGTATACTTGAAACGTCATGCTGTAGAAACTCTCTGCAGTGTCAGGAGCCCATTATGTAACGGGCTCCTGAAAGTGTGCAATATACTTATTAACTCAGTTGATAAAACCAAATTACGCAGTGAACTGAATCGGCTCTTTATCTATCGACCTCTTTTCGAAGGCAGCTACAAATAGAAATTCTGTCATGGAAAATAACTTGCAACGTAATCAATATCAGTAGTGTATACGTTTTCTCACGCAAACAAAATCTCGTTTATTCAGCAAATTCAAACGCCCTGTGAAGGTTGTATCTGCAAAATAGGAGCTTCTTTATCAATTATGGATTAAGTGTCATCGGTAACAATGCAGCAAACACAAACAAAATGCAAATTTAGCTTTGCTACCTTTAACTTATGTTAAACAACATATGAAATTGTCTTATGACTTGCCGTATATAATTGATATTTTGTGAATATCAAGTTCTGTTTACAAGCCACTTTGCGAGTGTTATGAAATGCAATTAATTAAAATCATTAAGATCATGTCTTGAATACAACTGAAATTCTAAATAGATTGCCCGTACGTTGCTATATATTACTGACAAAATGTGTTGATTAATGAAAAAAACGTAATCAAAATTGAAAGGAGCTTGTTATTTATGTTCGGTCGGCTCGAGCCGTTTGGGTTTGTCTCGTAGAGTGTGATCATCGTACCTTCGACGGTCTTTTCCACCTGTGTACAAGTTGTTTCCGTGACAATCGTGATGTTGTATTTGGCGAGGGTTACAACTTCGAAGTCTTGATCCTTGATGTCTTCCAGTGACAGTGTGTTGTCGACTCCGTGTAGTGTTTTGGTTTCTCCATTTTTGTACTTTACTGTAGTATTCAAGTGAACAAGGTTGTCCTCGATTCCTTCCCTCACAGTTTGTTCCCCTGCTGATGTATTCAAACACAATTTTCCTTGATTATCCAACAATCTGTCACTTTCGTAGGTTACCCTCACAGCTCTGTCCTCTGGGATAGAGACATAACTCCGGTACATTGGATATCCCTGCCGATACACTGGGGCGCTGCTGAACGCGTAACGGGTTACCAAATAGGCAGAGACTACTTTCTTGAACGTGTTCGAACGCAAACCCGGCTTAGTTTGTGACACAATAACCGGGGAGCGAGCTGAGGTGGCTTTGATTGGTGTGTATCTGGTGATTTTAGGTTTTGAGCTAGACCCTCCGGAGCTCCCTCTTGTTCTGCTGGTTCTGGAGCTTCTAGAGCCTCCTGATCTGCTTCTTGTTTCGGATAATTCCACCATCGAAATAAGAACAAAGGTAGCAAGAAACACTGTGATTAATCGCATCTTTGTGGACCTCGGTGTGAAAGTAAGGTCTTCTTTTGATCTCTCCTCCACTGTTATGCAAGTTAATTGCGTTTGACGCAGGAAAAATAACCGTTGCGTGAAACGCGTGGGTGGCGACCACTTCAACAAGTCAGTGCTCATGAGAGCTGCTAACCTCCGCGAACAAGATTTGTCAAACAATTTTTGAAGCAAACTGCAGAAGACGTGTAACAAGTTTCAAGTAGCAGCCCAGTCAGTTGTTATACCTTGTGCTACAGAGCAAGGTTTTATTAGCCAACGTGGAAATTAGACTAAATGATGGACCGGAAGCTAATCTCTTCGATATCATAACTCGAAAACGTTCCCTTCAAAATCTCGTTTATTCGGCAAATTCAAACTTTCTCCTGGGGCTGTATCTATAAAATAGGAACATCTTTATCAACTACGGATCAAGTGTCATCGGTAAAAATGCAGGCGACACAAACAAAACGTAGATTCAGCTTTACTTCCTGTAACTCACTATTATTCAACAACATATAATTTTAATTCACAAATTGTAATTTTATTTTAGCTTCCACCCGCATATAGAAGAGCCAAATTGAGGCAGGGGAAGAGACACACAGGTTTATAGAGAAAAGACGAAAGATATTATACAAACAGTACCAGCTGTCGCAAAATTAATTTATGGTATCAATTAGAAAATAACAGAAAAAACAGAATAAAACAGAAAATAAAAGTCAATTCGTGTTTCAGAGCTTTCTAAATTTTAGTTAATTAGAGCATAATCTCGGTGATAACTGATGCATAACTGACATTTTTTTACGTGAAAATCAACTTCTGTTCAAAAGCCACATCGCAAGTGTTATTGGATGCAATTAACTTGAGTCACCGATAATCTCTCGAATACAACTGACACTCTGTGGATAGATTGCTAGTGCGATGCCGATTGATGACAAAATAATGTTAATTAGTATATACTAAAACAGTGGATAGCGTTGAAGGCGCGCTCTGATTGGCTAGTCAAACTCCGAATATCCTTTGCTATTTACCTCCGAGCAACTCGGGAAAAATGGTGTCCCGGTTTGCATCCGTGACAAGTGAAGAAATCACTCAAATTAACGACGCTGGTGTATGGTATCTCACTGTTTTAGTATATACTAAAACAACTATTTCAGCTGCCTTCGATCAAGGAGACAAAATGATGCGGTCCATTTCGCTAAGCAGCTGCTCAGTCCAAGGTCAAAAACTACTTATTGATTCATCAAAGTCAAACAACATTTCCAAAAACAACAGAAACAACAGTGAAAATATTGATAAAATTTGCATTAAATCACCAATAATCATGATCGTCATCATCGTCATTATTCTCACCAATACCAAGCCATTAATTAAGATATTGTCCAATTTGCGTTCCCTTGCGATTTGATTACAGAACTAGAATATTTCATGACTACAAGTTCAAGGTTTTTTTGTTATGTACTTTTACATATTTAAATAAATTTCGGTATTTAGCGTGCAAAGTTCTATTCGTTTGATTCCTCATTTACAAATATGGAATTGGGAGACAATATGCTTTGATTTTATTAATAAAAAATATAAATAAAATGCTATGCTGACAACGAATAAGACTATGTGAAGTCAAGACGCAGGAAAATATGATGATTTTCATATAGTAATTATTGGAAAAATGTTAGAGTTTTTTCGTCCTGAAAACTTCATCCTGCCGCAGATAGAGAGCAAATCCATTTGTAATTCATTTCCGAGTTGATGAACGTTTTGGTATCACAGATACTCCGATAACCCACAGACGTCGGCGACGTGTTGAAAGAGAACGTTCTCGTGTTATAATGTCGACGAGATTAGCTTCCAGTTCATCATTTTGTTCTAATTTCCACGTTGGCTAATTAAACCTTGTACTGTAGCACTGACTGGGCTACTACTTAAAACTTGACACACGTGCTCTGTTTGGTTCAAGAATGATTTGTCAAATCTTGTTTGCGGAAGTAAGCAGCTCGAAGGAGCCCTGAATAGGTCACCACGCACGCGTTTCACGCAACAGTTATTTTTCCTACGTCAAACGCATTCAACTTTCAAAACGGTGGAGGAGAGATCAAAAGAAGAACTTATTTTTATCTTGAAATCCACAAAGATGCAATTAACCACAGCATTTCTTGTCGCCTTTGTTCTTATTTGGATGTTGAAATTATCCGAAACAAGAGGCATATCAGGAGGCTCAAGAACCTCCAGAACTAAAATAACGAGTAGGAGCTCCGGAGGGTCTACCCGAACGGGCAAAATAGGCCCATCTTGCTCGCTCGGGATTGCCCGCATTGATCTCGCCCATGAAAAAAAAAATACAATTAGAGCTACGTTCGTAATTCTTGGTCAATTTCGGCGATGGAAACGCAAAAAGCGGCAAAAGATAGTCAAAGCAAAGAGAACGGAAATGACTCGTGAGTTTGATGTGCTACAAACACAGCTGGCTTTCTTTCCCGGCTCTCGAACGAGACAAGACATGCTTAAGTCTTGACATAGCAAAATATTTTTGCAATATAATAAATCCTTTATTTACCAAGCTCGTTCGGTCAAGATGGCTGGATATTGGCCGAGTTCTTTTTTCGAATTTTTATGGACCCCGACTTCGTCACGGTGCACAAAAATGCGAAAAAAGAACTCGGCTAATTTCCAGCCATCTTGACTGAACAAGCTTGGTTAGTAACACCTATATGATGGACACTTTCAGGAGCCCATCACATAATCATGATGGGCTCTTGACACTGCAAAGAGTTTCTACACAATTGGTCATAAATATCTGGTTCGTTATCTCTAGTAAGGTTTACCCCACAAAAACTCAGGTCATTGATAAGTTTATATGCCTGATCAAGACTTCAAAGTTGTAAGTCTTGCTCGATACAACATCTCGATTAATATATTGTTACTATGCCAGAACAACTTGTAAACAGATGAAAAAGACCGTCTAAGGTACGATGGTTACACTCTACAAAACAAACCCAAACGCCTCGAGCCAACTGTACATTTAAATAACGAACTTCAACTGTACATAACAAGTTCATTTCAATTTCGATTACGTTGTTTGCATTAATTAACAACTATTCACCAAAGTGGAGGTGGTTAGTGGTGGATATTTACCGAGCCGCGAAGCGGTGAGGTAAATATCCACCGCTAACCACCGACACTGAGGTGAAGTAAAGATTCCAGCAAGGAAAATAACTTGAAAGGTCATCAGTATCAATCGTACATGTGTTTTCTCACGCGAGCATATCCGGCATATTTTTTCAATCTTTACTGGGCAAATTTGAAAGTCCTACATAAATGGTACTTGAAAATGACAATCCCCCACCTACAACGACTTTAATGCCACTGGTAACATAACAGTCATTTGCCATCAATACAAGCCGAAGGGAATTCTGCCGCTGCCAACAACAAAATCCACATCAATAAATCTCCTGGGTAGAATCAATGAATTCAAGAGAAGATCAAACAATTATAAATTCCTGTGGACACGGAATGGAAAAATCCTGTTAAAGGCTAATGAATCATCAGAGACCAAGATCTTTATTACACTACGAAAGCGAAACAAATGATTTGTTTATAAACACAAACAAAATAGTTACAAATGATAGCAGTTTTTTATAAGATTCAGTTGGCCTGAGCTGTTCGGATTTGTCTCATACAGTGTAACCATTGTACCTTCGACGGTCTTTTCCACATGCTTACAAGTTGTTCCGGTAACGATGACGATGTTGTATCGAGCAAGACTTACAAAATCGAAGTTTTGATCATTGATTTCTTCCAGGGACATTGTTTTGTTCACTCCGTGTAGTGTTTTCGTTTCTCCATTTTTCATTGAAGTTTTCAAGTCAACCAAGCCGTCATCAATTCCTTCCTTTGTAATTTGACTCCCTACTGATTTATCCAAACACAATTTTCCTTGGTGATCTAATAATCTCTCGCTTTCGTAGGTCACCCTCACAGCTCTTTCCTCTGGGATAGAGATATAACTCTGGTACATTGGATGATATCCCTGCTGATACACTAAGGTGTTGCTGAACGCGTAGCGGGTCACAAAATAGGCAAAGACGACCTTCTTGAACGTGCTTGAACGCAAACCACTCGTCGAATTAGGACAAAAAGTCTGCAAAGATGTTATTTAGGGGCTCTAAAGAAATCGAACCGAGCAGCTAAGTAGTGCATTGAATAAAGGGAGAACGTTTCTAAAGAAACTGTGGTGATTTAGTTTTATCAACTTCAGTCAATGATGCTGCAAATTTGCCACCGTAAAGATTTCGAAACCTGACTTTTTAAACATTAGCCCTTCGTCTTTTGCTCTACTGAAGGGTAACACTTGAAAGGTCAGTTGTAGAAATCCTTTGCAGTGTCAGGAGCCCATTATGTAACGGGCTCCTGAAAGTGTCCAATATATACCATTAAGGTCGTAGTAGTAGCAAGTAGGATAAATATTGTAAGAAATATACAACATTTTTAGAGACATGTTTCGGCATGCTTATGCCATTTTCAGTTACTCATTGATTGAAAATGGCATAAGCATGCCGAAACATGTCTCTAAAAAAGTTGTATAAATCTGACAATATATCATTAACTTGGTTACTAAAACCAAGTTATGCAGTAGATTGAATCGGATCTTTATCCCTCGACCTCTTTTCGCAGGCAGCTACAAATTCTTGGTTTTCACCCACGTGACCTATACCTTGACAACGGTTGCTACGCCGCCATATTGGTGTCGTATTATTCAAACATTTCGCGTGTTATCAAAGCTTTAGAAATATTCTTCATCATGGTTCATTGTATTGTGGTTGATTGTTTTCATAATAGTGGAAAGACGAAAGGTATAGGGTTTTATAGGATTCCAGTTGTAGTCACTAACCAAGGAGAAAAAGCAGAAGAGCTAAGCAGAGAACGAAGAGAAAGATGGATCGCCGCCATTAGCCGCGACGACATCACTTCGAAGGATGTCCTCAGTAATGAAAGAGTCTGTGGACGACATTTCGTGTCAGGACAATCTGCAAAACCCTGGGATAAGTACAACGTCGACTGGGTTCCTACTTTGAATCTCGGGAAGACAAAATATCAACAGGAAAACCACGACATTAAAGAGGCAAGAGCTAAACGAGCGAAGGAACGCCGCAAAAGATCACTCGAGCGTCAAGAACGCGAGGCAGCTGAGAAACGAAAGAAAATCGATGTCAGTGGCCTTCCCGTCCGTGATGTGGATTTCAGTGATCCTAAAGAAGGATCATCCAAGGAAATTGATTCTTCTGAGGATATTTTTGATCACGATTGCGCATTTCAAGACCACACTTGCTCAACTCTCGTTGACAGTTCAACTCAAACCCAAGTTGATGTATCTGAAGTTATGACTCAAACCGAAGAGTTTGAATACCTTTTCAAAGAATCCTATAAGCCAATTGATCGAGATTTTTTTTATTCTGATGAAAAAGTTCGCTTTTATTCTGGACTGCCTTCAATGGATATCTTAATGACCGTCCTTGACTTTGTGTCACCCCACATCAAACGAAGAACCCAAAAACTTAGCCTTTTCCAGGAAATGATTATCGTGTTGATGAAACTGAGACTGAATATGCCTTATCAAGACTTAGCCTATCGTTTTCAAGTATCTGTGACAACAATATCAAGAATATTTTCATCGTGGTTACCAGTGATGGATCAGCATTTGTCCCCACTAATTTACTGGCCTGAAAGACACCAGCTATGGAAGACAATGCCTCTTTGTTTCCAACAAGCCTTTGGAACCAAAGTCACTGTTGTTATTGACTGTTTTGAGATTTTTATTGATAAGCCTACAAACTTGTTAGCTCGAGCTCAGACATTTTCATCCTACAAGCATCACAATACTATCAAAGTACTGATTGGTATTTCTCCCCAAGGAGCTATTTCCTTTGTGTCAGAGGCATGGGGAGGACGTACCTCTGATAAGTTCTTGACAGAAAACTGTGGCATTCTTGAAAAACTTTTGCCAGGTGACATGGTTATGGCAGACCGGGGTTTCACAATCACAGAAAGTGTTGCTCTCAAACAGGCAAGACTTGTGATACCAGCCTACACGAAAGGGAGGGAACAGCTGGATCCTATTGATGTGGAAAAAACAAGAGCTCTAGCAAGTGTACGGATACATGTTGAGAGGGTGATTGGTTTGCTGCGTCGCAAGTATACTATTCTTCAAAGCACACTTCCCACTGATTTCTTGAACAATGACAATGGACAGGATGAAGTACCAATTATTGACAGAATTATTAAAGTATGTTCAGCTCTTGTAAACCTGTGTCCACCCATTGTACCATTTGATTAGCTCCATACTTCATACAGTACTATTATAGTCATATATTGTAGCTAATGAAATGATATGATGGGGTGGAGAATCTGGGTATAATTTAAGAAATATTATAACCCCATGAAAAGAGAGCAAGTGACTGGGAATGAGCACTGTGTAACATTAATAATTTAAGAAAATATACTTCCATTACAAGAAGGATCGACAACAATGACAACATTTTATTTGTGCTGTGTATATATATTTACAAAAATTATATGAATTAAAATATAAATTATGTTTTCAGGGGGCAGTAAGGACTGTTTATTGAGCACCGCTGCTTAAAATAGCTTGAGTTCATTATTCTTCTTGGATTTTTTTTTTTAATGACTGCTACTCTTGAGATTAGCATGAAACAACAAAACAACATTTTTAGTGTTAAATGTATTCAAAAATGTGGAAAAACTTTGATTTCACCAGCTCTCAAACATTGAAGTAAATGTGGTCTCATTCTTGGGATGTCAAACATAAAATCTGAAGGGTTGAGTTCAAACACAAGGCATGTTGCAAATGCTACAGCAAAAACGCCACGGTCACTGCCATTCATTTGTTGCTGCACTGGTACAACTTCAATGCCAACAAAGTTATCTGGTAGCAGATCTTTAACTTGCTGCTCAACTTCATCATCAATAATGTCATTGTACAGACTGTCGTACAAATTAACACATCCTGATGTGCAACCAATAGAACTAATGCACACCCAATGTGAATTACCCGTATGTAAGATTTGAACAAAGTCACTGGTCATAATGTCAAAGTTCCTTACTCTTCCAAGAGTTGGTCTTTGAAAACCCTCAATGAGAGGATTTACTTTCTTGATGCATATTTGTGCTGCCTGTATTATTTTGCAATCCAACCAGCCATCAGGAGATGAGATTATGTCATAGTCATGCTCATCTAGATCTCCAAAAGATGCAATTCTGTTAGCTACACCTTTAGTCACACAGATTATTTCTAAGTCCTCATCACTTTCATATTCATCTCCAGTACAGTATTTATTTGACTCATTTTCATGTAGATCTTCAAAAGATTCAGAAGCTGTTCTGCTTTCAGTCACACAGGGTATTTCTATGTCCTTGTCACTTTCATATTCAGTTCCAGACACAACTGAAGCTGATGGATTATTGACAGTACATGTAGTAGTGGTGGTATAAGAAGAACATGTGGTAGGAATAGTTAATGAAGACTTGTCTGCAGGTTTTTTCTTCACTTTGCAATTTTTGCAGACCCAATATAGCTTGCCGTTATTGGGCATCCTCTTGTAGTTTAGACATTTCAGATGGAAAAATTTCCCACTCTGACATTGACTATGACATTTCAGCAGCTTTTCCCCTACAACAGGTTTAGCTTTGCAAACACAAATGGACTGTAATTTCATTGCTTCATCGAAATCAGGGTTCCTTTGATAATCAGGCTTGATCTTAGTAACTCTCTTGGCTTTCTTACATTCTGGAAGTAACTGGCAGCTTGGACAGTACCATACTTTGGGTAAGGGATCAGATATCCCTAAACATGAGAGGTGAAACTCAATGAATGGGCACTTGGGGTTTTGACAAGGCACTGTGCTTTCTTCTGGTTTGGGTTTTCTGCAGTAGCAAACAGGCTTTATATCACCTGCTGGTACAGGTGCAGCAATTTCATGCTTCCTGGTGTACCATCTTCCTAAGATTTCAGGTAGGATACAAGATCTCCACACTTTGGTGAGTTTTGGAAGAACTGATTCCCAGTGTGAAATGTCCTTGTAAATTCTCTCCAATAAAAACCTTGTTTGATTGTTATTGTCAAAAGAGCACACAACAAAGTCACAATACTGAGAGTCTGTGATAAACAACTGTTGCTGTACTTGAAAAAAGTACTGGTGATTTCTCTTGAGCTGTACCTTTCCATTGACGTTTTCAAGACATGAATTCTTCTTTTCCACATAACTTTCAAGGTCACAGTTTTCAATGTTGTAAGGGCATTTGACTTCTCCACAACCATTCCCACAGCATGAACATGATACCAAAAAATCTGGAGTAGCATTTATCCAGGGGTGCTGTTTATCCACTATCATACCACATTGTTCAACTTTCAGATCTCTGTGAGTCTCTAGCATAGTCTTGGTATAAGCATTCACTGCAGCACTCTCATTCTTACGGCCATGACTGATTGCTTTAGTAGTAACTTTGAACAGATCAGGATATGAGATGGACTTAATTAAGGATTGTGATGGCATAGCAGGGTTAGTATGAGCTACTGCCCAACTCAGAGATGCACCAATGCGCCCAGCTCTGTGCCTGAAAAATGCATTTCCTTTAGCCTGTTCCCTGGTGTCTTGCTCAATTAATTCTACCTGTGATTCTGAAATAGTCAGATCAATATTTTCACACTTTTCTAGGAGTTCTGGATATGACAAGTCAAAATTACATGGATCAAAAAGGTCAGAAATGGTTGGGATACTTCTACTTTTCATGATAAACTGTTCAGAATAGGGTTCAATCAAGCTTAAGGCAACAGGTTTGAACTTGCACTCATTTATTTTGGCAAGGAAATGTTTAAGCTCAGTTCCTCCAGATGTAACCCGTTCTGTCGAGACCTTAGCTTTCTTTGTAGTGCAAGGTGCTGATAAGGAAGGTGGAGAGTTTTCTGATAGTCCCTCAATACAGGCATCTAAGTTATCTTTCAACTTTTTCGCCGACTTGAAGTTGATATCTTTGACCCTAGCATAAGGAACCTCACTCACATATGTCGGTAACAACCACGTGCACTTTACTTGCGTACATGCCAGCGTTTCATTAATTCTCGTTGAAGCTTCGATATGAAATAAAATACTTGCAATATGTGAGCAAGTCTCAGCTAGTCCAGCTTTACAACCAAGGCAGTGGGCTGATAACACGGTTCCCTCCTTATTAGTAATAATCCAAACTGCAAATGGTCGCTCATTCATTCGTTGAGAAGGTCTCACCTTTCCGATCACCACGAATTTTTCACCTATGACTTTGCCTTCAACACTGGAAATAAAACCCGACACCATCTGATTGTAGGCCTCCAAGCTTTTGAAAGCTTTGAACTGTTTCTTTGTGTAATAACTCGTATCGATAACCAAATAGCACAGGAGACCTGTAGCTTCTATGGGTGGTAAACATTGTGGATCTAACTTTGCGTAGATCAATGTAGCGGGATCGATCCCCACGAGTGATATTTTTTCTAAATACCTTTGTTTAACATGTGGCTCTAGTCTTTTAACATAGTCGCTTAAAGGTATATTGCAAATATCTTCCTTTTTTTCTTCCTTTTTGATGTTTTCAGAAATTTTGTCCAAATCACGCGACATACTTTTAAAGAATCATGCACCAAAACACGGCATTTTGACATATGCTAATAAGCTTTTGCGACACCAATATGGCGGACGCCTAATTTGTGGAAATAACTTGGAAGGTAATGAATATCAGTCGTGCATAGGTTTTCTCACGCCAAAAAAATCTCGTTTATTCGGCAAATTCAAACGCCCTATAAAAGTTGTATCTACAAATAAGAGCTTATTTATTAACTATGGTGTTAAGACGTTAACGTAGCGGGTCAGAGAATAGGTAAAGAAGACTTTCTTGAACGTGCTTGAACGCAAACCACTCGCTGAGTTATGACAAAAGGTCTGCAAAGATGATATTTAGGAGCTCTACAGACATCGAGCTGAGCAGCTAAGTAGTGTGTTGAATAAAGGGGGAAAGTTTCTAGAGAAACCGAGGTAATTTGGTTTCGTACACTGCAATGATGATGCAAATTTGCCACCGTAAAGATTTCGAAACCTGACTTTTTTAACATTAGCCCTTCGTCTTTTGCTCTGATGAGGGGTAATACTTGAAACATCAGCTGTAAAAACACTTTGATGTGTCAGGAGCCCATTATGTAATCGGGTCCTGAAAGTGTCCATATACAGTACATCATTAACTTAGCTGATAAAACCAAATTACGCAGTGAATCGAATCGGATCTTTATCTCTCAACGTCTTTTTGCAGGCAGCTACAAATAGAGATTTCGTCATGGAAAATAATTTGCAACATAATGAATATCAGATACAATGAATATATGAAGTTCATATATTTTGAACTGCGGTATTAAATACGTATGATGCACTAGTATCGCAGAGGTCAGTGGTTCGAATCCCGTACAGGCCTGATTTTTTTCAGGTCTGATTTTCGCTATTGCATAAATAGCGCTATCTACTGCGAAGGATCGTGCATCATACGTATTTAATACCGCAGTTCAAAATATATGAACTTCATATATTCATTGTATCTGATTTATCATCACGGGTTTATTACGAATCAACTTAACGGCCTGCTCCCAGTCGGCTTGTTAGCTCAATTGGTAGAGCGCTGCACTAGTATCGCAGAGGTCAGTGGTTCGAATCCCGTACAGGCCTGATTTTTTTCAGGTCTGATTTTCGATATTGCGTAAATAGCGCTATCTACTGCGAATGATCGTGCATCATACATAATGAATATCAGTGGTGCATAGTTTTTCTCACGCCAATCTCGTTTATTCAGCAAATTCAAAGGTCCTAAAGTTTTATCTACTAACTAGGAGCTTCTTATTAACTATGGATTAAGTGTCATCGGTAACAAACAAAATCGGCAAACTTAGCTTTACTAGTTTTAATATTCAACAACACATGGCGTCCCGTGAATAATTAATATTTTTTTTCGTGAATATCAAGTTTTGTTGACAAGCCGTTTTGCGACTGTTATGAGATGTAACTAAGGTAAATTGATGATTTCTCGAATACATCTGACAATTTAAATAGATTGCTATCTATAGGTGACGAAATCTGTTGATTAATACAAACAACGTAATCAAAATTGATAGGCGCTTGTTATCTATGTTCAATTGGCTCGAGCCGTTTGGGTTTGTCTCGTAGAGTGTAATCATCGTACCTTCGACGGTCTTTTCCACCTGTGTACAAGTTGTTCCTGTGACAATCGTGATGTTGTATTTTGCGAGGCTTAGGTGGAATTTCACCGCGTCTCTTAAGGCTCGCTGCTCCCATCCTAACGGAAGAGATAACACAGCTGATCAACTATCTGATTATGAACCAATCATGGCCAACCGAATGGAAGAGTGGGAACTTGACACCGGTATTTAAAAAAGATGAAGATACACGCAAAGAAAATTATCGTCCTGTTTCTATTCTTACCGCCATTTCTAAAGTGTACGAGAAGGTTATGTTTGACCAGCTGTACGGCACTTTCCATGAACATCTTTCTCCGAATCTATCTGGGTTCTTGAAGAAACACTTCTGTTGCACCGCACTCTTGAAGATGACTGAGGACTGGAGGCGAAGCCTTGACAAAAGGGAGGCAGTTATAGCCGCGGCAGTGGACCTGTCCAAAGCATTTGATGCTAGTAACCATAACCTCCTATTGGCTAAATTAAAAGCGTATGGCTCCTCTTCGTCTGCATTAAACTTGATTTCTTCCTATTTGTTGGGGCGAAGATAGCGAGTTAAGTTGTCCGGTGTTTGCTCCAGCTACTCAGAAGTAATGGTGGGCGTTCCCCAAGGGTCCCTCCTCGAACCGCTGCTGTTTAACATTTACATAAATGGCTTGAACTACGCCATACCAGATGTATCTCTAAGGTTATACGCCAACGACACAACTATGTATGCCTCAGACGTCTCGCCCATGGTCCTCGAATTTGTAGTGAATAATGGTCTTGAGCGGTTATCATCGTGGTTTCGAGAGAATCATCTGGTGAAACAACACAAAGACACAAGCAGTAC
This sequence comes from Stylophora pistillata, assembly GCF_964205215.1. NCBI lineage: Eukaryota > Metazoa > Cnidaria > Anthozoa > Scleractinia > Pocilloporidae > Stylophora > Stylophora pistillata. The sequence continues at coordinate 19,529,553 of NC_142527.1, read as the reverse complement.
CCATTGGTCCCTGTAAGTACAGTTACGACCTGGCCATACATAGCTCTGTGATTGAGACACTGCCATCTATCAAAATACTTGGCGTTGAACTTGATAGCATGCTATCTTTAAAGGATCACATTACTTAACAGCTTCAAATGTATACGCTGAAAGTGGCGCACTTAGGAGAAGCACGGGCGTTTTGTCCCTGACAATGTTATGTTAAGGCTCTGTAAAACTTTCATTCTCCCTCATTTTGAATACTGTTGCCCCCTCTTTCTTAGATTGGGGAAAGTGCAAGCGAATCGGCTAGAAGATGCCAACTATTATATTCTTAGATCACTGCTAGGTTATCGCAAGTCTACCCTTCATGATGAATTGCTGCGCATCCTGAATATGGAAACGTTAGACCAGAGAAGGAAACAACAATTCCTTATTCTGTTATATAAATGTTTGCATAACGACGGTCCCAAATACAGAGGTTTTTTTAGTTTTAGGGAAACTATGTACAACCTGAGAGGCACCGGCATTAATTTGTGCGCACCTAAATCTAATTTAAATTTTATGAAAAAATCTTTCACTTATATGTGTGCGCAGCTGTGGAATGGATTTCCTACAAGTGTAAAACTGGCCAATGATATCAACCTTTTTAAGAAGCTATAGAGAACATTGAAACTTTAGCTGCTTCTCAATTTTATACTTGTATTTAAGTGACTCTCAATTTCATTGTACAAACTTAATTTTTAATCTTAATTTTAAATTATTTAAGCTATTGCTTCACCATTTTATACCTGTATTTAAGTGACCTTGAATTTTACTGTACAAACTTAAATTTTAATATTAATTGTTAGTTATTTTAATTTCTTATCAATTAGGTTTTGACAGTATGTATTAGGTTTTTTAGATACTTAATCTTAGAGGCACGCACGTATTTTGAACGAGCTCTATGAACTCCTTGACGCTACGTGGGTAAATAAAGTATTGATTGATATTGATTGAGGCTTGTAAACTTCAATTCTTGATCCTGATGTCTTCCAGCGACAGTCTTGTCGACTCCGTGTAGTGTTTTCGTTTCTCCATTTTTGTACTTCACAGTAATATCCAAGTCAACCAAGTTGTCGTCAATTCCTCCCTTTTTTTCCCCGTTTTTTTTTCCCTCGGTTATCCAACAATCTGTCACATAAACTCCGGTACATTGGATATCCCTTTCAACAACACGAAATTGTTTAATGGTGTGCTGTGCATAACTGATAGTTTTTCCATGAATATCAAGTTCTCTTTACAAGCCACATTGCGAGTGCTATGAGGTGCAATTAACTTGAATCACCGATCATTTCTCGAATACAACTGACAATCTATGGATGAATTGCCAGTACGATGCTAGCTATCGATGACGAAAAATGTTGATTAATGCAAACAACGTAATCGAAAATGAAATGAGCTTGTTATTTATGTGCAGTTGAAGCTCGTTATTTAAAAGTATGTAGAGTTGGCTAGAGGCGTTTGGGTTGATCTTGTGGAGTGTAACCATCGTACCTTAGACGGTCTTTTCCACCCGTTTACAAGGTAACAATCGAGATGTTGTATCGAGCAAGACTTACAACTTCGAAGTCTTGATTGGGCGTGTAACCTTATCAGTGACCTGAGTTTCTGAGGAGTAAACCTTACCAGAAATAACGAATCAGATGTTTATGACCAATTGCGTATTTTTTATCTGCTTGTCAACTTTCGCAAACCCGCATATTGGGGCCGACAAGCGGCCGAATAAACATACTGATATCAATTAGTTCACGTGGCTCGGTATCACATAGTTTTTGTCTTAAAAGTAGTTTCGTGTCAGGAACTGCGATTGCTATGTTCGTTTGTTACAGTTTTTGCACTTTTCCCACCGTTAATTGCACAAAATATGTAAGTATTAATTTACAATTTCTTTTTATCCCTACGTGTTTTATTTAGCTTCTCTTTGTTCAGTTTTTACCGTTGATCGATTCGAAAACACACAGTTCTGAATGAGGAATCAAGTGAATAACAATTTTCATGCAAAATACCTAAAACCTCCAGTTTTAGAAATTCAAAGTTTCTAAAGTTATTTAACGATGTAAAAGTAAATAGATTTTGGACAAGTTATCATGAAATATTTCAGCTCTGTAGATAAAATCGCAAGGGAACGCAAAATTGGTCAATATCATTTTTATTGGCTTGATACTTGTGACTGAGCGATGACGATAATGATTATTATTTTTAATATCAGAGATTTATAGAAACTTTTATTACTATTTTCACTGTTATTTTTGTTGTTTTTGGAACTGGTTTTTGACTTTGATAAATCAAAAAGTAATGTTTGTAAAGTAAGCTTCCTCCAAATAATTGCGACGTAACGCACATTTGTATTGTGTGACATTTCAAAAAGTGCCTGCCTGTAGACTATTGAATAAGAGGCCTTAACATCTAAGCTTTCATCTCATTTGATCACAAAAAAAGATCTGCAAAGTTGTTTTTAAGACCTGGCCTCAGCAGCTGCCTTGTGAAGTGGACCGCATTACTTTGTCTCTCTGTTTGAAGGCAACTAAAAGTATAACTTTAAACTACAGTATCAATTCCACATGTGATTTGTCTCACGAAAGCAAATCGTCTTTTCCTAGTCTTTATTGGGCAAATTTGAAAGTCCTACATAAATGGTACTACAAAGTAAAAATCCCATCATCGACTAAGAATTTAATGTCTCTGGTGACATAAAATGTTGACAAAAAAACTCGAGTGAATGATTTAAATAATTACGTGTACATCGTATCCTACTACACCTTTGGCTGTGCGAAAATGGTGGACAACATTTGTTCATTTGGTTAATCGTGTATGATATTAACCAGACTAACTAGTTAGAAAGCGCTTTAAGATGTCACACGGACTTAACTACGAGTAACGAAATGTTTTGATAAACAGAAACAAAGTAATTACAAATGATAGAATATTTTTGCTAATGTTCAGTTGACTCGAGCCGTTGGGATTTGTCTCATAGAGTGTTACCATTGTGCCTTCCACAATCTTTTCCACCTGTTTACAGGTTGTTCCGGTGACAATCGAGATGTTGTAACGAGCAAGACTTACAACTTCGAAGTCTTGATCCTTGATGTCTTCCAGGGACACTGTGTTGTTGATTCCATGTAGTGTTTTTGTTTCACAATTTTTGTACTTCACTGTAGTTTTCAAGTCAACCAAGTTGTCGGCGACTCCTTCCTTCATCGATTGATTCCTTGCTAATGAATCCAAACATAACTTTCCTTCATCATCTAACAACCTCTCTCTCTCATAGGTAACTCTCACAGCTTTTTCCTCTGGGATGAAGACATAACTCCGGTACAATGGATATCCCTGCCGATAGACCGGGGCGTTGTTGAACGTATAGCGGTGCACTGCATAGGCAAAGACGACTTTCTTGAACGTGCTTGAACGTGAACCCAATTTAGTCTGTGAGACGATTACTGGAGAACGGACTGAAGTAGCTTTGATTGGTGTGTATTTGGTGATTTTAGGTTTTGAGCTGGACCAGCTTGAACTATGGCTTGTTTTACGAGATCTGGAGCTTTTAAAACCCCCTGATCTGCCTCTACCACTACGTCCTCTTGTTTCGGATAACTCCACTGTTGCAATAAGAACGATGGCAGCAAGAAACACCGCTGTGATTCTCATCTTTTGCTAAAGACGACAATGGAAATCGGGATTAATCTCAGTTTCTCTGACGATCTTTCCTTCGCCGGTTGTCCAACTTCCTGCAAACAAGATTTGAAAAATCATGTGAGTGCTTGAACTGAACTGATTATTGATTGAAATAAAAGGAATCCTTCGATTCAAGCCGGGTTTCACCTGAATTTTGACGTAAAATTCGATTTCTGTTTTTTCTCAAAATCTCAACTTCAACTCTTGAAATTAATGTTGGAAAGTGTTTTGGTTCGATTTTTTCGGCATTTGGCAATGAAATAACGGTTTCTTTACAAGAGGTATAAAACAGGAATGCCGCAAGGAACTGCGCTCAAGCAATTCAATTAGATTAGTGGTCCCGACCGAAAACAGCACTTTCCGAGATAACGCGTCGAAACTATTTAACATTTTACCAGAATCTGTTAGAAACTGTAAAGATTACAGAACCTTTTTAAGACTTTCAAGGAATTTTTTGTAGTAGAGTACAGAGTGATTAGTTAGTTTTACTGTAATTTCTATTCTGTTAATCCTACTTCTACTGTGAGTGTGAGTGTGAATACTTTATTAATGTGTCAAGAGATTTAGCTACCAAGCTAACTGGAGACACACACACAAAAAAAATTCCCTATCTACAATATTTTTAAATGATATTCATATAAATATATACAATAAAATATAAAATCGGAGATAAAACAGACAATCATACACAGCAAAATGTATCAATCACTTGCATATAAAATTTAGTTAATAAGAAGCTATTATGAAACACAGGCATTGCATTTGCATGACCCATCTAAAAGGTTCGTAATATTAATTCTCCTGATGGCTTTCTTCAAGGCTTGAAGACTATTTTTTCTTCTAATATCTTGACTTATTTTCCCCCATACATAGGGGCCTAGATATTTAACACTATGTTTCTCATACTTCACCGTCCTGAATCTAGGAATGGGGAATTCTCCACATCTTAGATTATAGTGTCTATCTTGCTCATAGAAAATTTCACAAATGGGCTCAGGTGCCAAGGAGTTTTGGACCTTATACATTAGTATCAAAATGTCTTGAAGACGCCTATTTTCTTGGGTAGACGCCCCTTTTCCAATAATTCTCCATATTCAGTTTTCCTGTCGTTGAATAATGCGCGTAACTCCCTTTCTTGAATCTTTTCTAGTTTTCTTTTCTCCGATGCTTTACAAAAATGCCACACAGTATGGCAAGATGTAAGGTCAGATAATATGGCCGATTTGAACAGCTGAAGCTTAGCTTCTATAGGGATCATGCGCCTAAGACGAACAAGAGCATTTATTTTTCTGCTAGCCTTCTTACAAATAGCACCAATATGTGGACTAAATTCAAGCTTATTATCGATAGTAACCCCTAATAGTTTAAGCGCGGATACAGATGCAATGTTTTCTCCATCAATGTCAACACTTATTGATTGTTCATCATTGTTCTTCTTTCCTATCAACATGGTATTATATATCTCACGTTTTCCCATTAAAAAGTTGTCTGTGTACCACCTAGAAATTGTATATTGCGTAATTTGTAAATAACTTAATTTCATTTATTTTAATTATAATTGATGCATTTTAACAGGAAGAGCCACCTAGTGGATCTGTTAATAAACCATTATTATTATTGTTATTATTATTTTGAAATAAAAGCTGGGAGGTGGGAAATTTAAGGAAGTGTCAGAACAAATTTGACTGTCTTGTTTTTGAAACGTTTTTTATCAAATAACTGAAACCAATGCTAAATGAACAGTGCGATTCAATTCGCGCCAAACTATTTGTTTAGAACAATTCGTGCTACGATTATTTTATTATTTCATTCCTTTATTCTTTTATTCTCTTCCATTGTATATTGTTTACACTTTTTCACATATATTAGCGTTCGCCACATTTTATCAACTTGCTTCAACATATTTATGCTGATTTGGAAAACTTACTCACTTGAAAATGACCTCAGAGAGGTTGAAACTTCGTGACTTCTTAGCGCTACCTTTTATTTCAAAGTCGATTTCTAAGAAACTACTTATTAAGATTATTATTATTACTACCATCTGGAACTGTGTTACCATGGCGACCATGTCAGCATTTTCTTTGTTTTTGATGAGTGGTTGCGGCCCCTTTCCTGCTCTTTTGGCCCCGAATACGCGAATTTGACACTTGGTGTCGCCTAGATAAGTGTAAATCTTCTCTAGCTACAGCGAATTGCACCCTGGGATAGATTTTTAATGAGGAAGATTATTGGAGATTGCCGATTGGCATTAGTGAGCGCATAAATCGTTAAAATATCGTTACAAATGGGTGGAAAAAAGGCAAGAAGCCGCTACAGACCAACAAGGAAAGGTGAAGGATTCGGTGGAAGTAAAAGAAAGCGAAAACTTGTGGAAAAGACTTCGTCAGAAGAATGAGACTTCGATTGAGCAGACGTCAGACTCTGTGGACTGTGACACACAACCACTCAGTTCATGATAAAGCTGTACCATTCAATAGATGAATCATCAAGTCATTCGAATGATGTCTTCATTGGGCAGAGCAAACTGACTGGTTACAGACTTATCGATTTGAAAAATCTGTCGTGATCGCTCTTGGTGGCACATAAGTGTGACGAAGGTGAGGAAGTTAGTAGAGTGATTTTCTGAAGCTTTAAATTGAGTTTCCAAGCTGGAGGTTAAGAGAATTTCAGTGGATATTGAAACTTATTCATTTATGCTGAGGTTTTGATGCCTTTCTTCGTTCATAACATATGCATTTATATTTCCATTATTGAACTAACCACCCAGCACATCAATTTTGTTTTTAAATCACACATTTAGTTCCAAAGACTGTGTCTCATATCGCAAATTTCTCTTGTTTCTTCCTCAGCAAACATCATTCTCGGAGAGAATCAGCAGGCAGGATTGAAGTCTAACCATTCTCTCATGTGTAGTGCTGGTGATGGGAGCACTTCACTCCAAACATCAGCCAACATCACAAGCAGGAGAAAATCCTTTGGTGTGGATAACGGGCAGTTTATCACTCTCTCGAATCTGGGAGTGGTTATGAGGGACTTGCATCCTTCTGTGTACTTATGAACCTGCTGTGTTTGTCAACAAATGCATACTACAAACAGGTAGATAGCATCCTCGGCATTGTAGAGGATTATACAAAGGAAGAACTCTTAAGCGCAGGTCAGAGGCTGCGAAAAATTATCCTTGATGAGAATCAAGAAGTTGATGATTAGACAGTGGATACAACTGTGAGCTTTAACGGAACTTGGGAAAAGCGAGGTTTTACCTCTTTAAAAGGGGTATTCTTTGCCATTTCAGTGGACACTGGTGAAGTTCTAGACTACACTGTATTGTCAAAAGCCTGTCAGAAGTGCGCCCTCAAACAGTCACAGTGTGAAGGGATGACGGGAAGTTTCATGAGTGTAGAAGAGAGCATTTGGCCACTGGTGAATGTCATAAATTTCAATGGCAGTTAAACAGCCATGGAGGCGGAAGTAGCTTCCATCCTTTGGAGGAGATCCATTGAACTTTATAATTTACGGTACAAGTGGATGGTGTCTGATGGAGACAGCAAAGCCTTTAACACTGTTGAAAATGTGTATGCTGGATTGTCAGTTATTAAATTGGATTGTATTGGCCATGTCTAAAAGAGAATGAGAAAGCACCTTATGAACCTAAAAGCATTTAGGGACCACGGACGGCTCACCGAAACAAAAATGAAAAAACTTAAAAAATGTTATGGCTTGGCTATACGTCAGAATATTCTGAATAAGTTGACTCCCACTGACACTGAGGGAAGTTGATGTTGCCATTTACACCATGAGAAAGAACATTATAGCTGTTCTTAACCATAGTGTGAAACATCAAGATCCTGCTAAACAACACAGGTTCTGTCCTGCCGAAAAAGATTCTTGGTGTAAATGACAACAGCAGATGGTGACATCTGGAAAAGCCACTAATAAAGATGATGACTGTTTGTCAGAGGTATTCCTTGAACTTTTGAGGCCCACATTCATGATTCTCAGCGATGCAAAGCTTCTGGAGAGGTGTATTTGTGGGACCACTCAAAACCCGAATGAGTGTCTCAACCCAATGGTTTGAGTGCATTGCCCCAGCTAAAAGGCACTTATCCTCAAAATTTCACACTTGTATCACTAGTTTGAACAATTCCACAACTTTTTCTGGCTAATCTTCTTGACTATTTGATCCCTTTCACTCATTTCTAAATTCGGTACATGTAACACAACGTCACGTTCTCCTGAACAATAACTTTCGAGTTAAAACAGGATAAAACAGAGTTCTTGTGCTCAAGTATAAGGTGCAAATTAAAAAATGTTTTTTTCCAGATGTTTGGGCTTAGCCATTCAACAGTGGAAGTATGATCAGCAGGTGATGTTTTGTTGAGAAAGTTGCTTTCTGTTCCTCATGGCCCAGGGGTCTTTCTCAACAACGTATCTTTTGACTTCCACTAATGAAGAGCTAAGCCCAAAGAACAAACTACACAATCAGCGAGCTAGCTCTCTGTCAAATAATTTCTTCGAACATTGAAAGGAAGACATTACAAACCAAAAAAACATAATAATAATAATAATAGTAGCAATAATAGTAGTAGTAGTAGTAGTTTATTAACAGATCCACTTGGTGGCTCTTCCCTGTTGAAAATACATCAATTACAATTAAAATAAATCCAATTAAGTTATTCACAAGTAATGCAATATGCAATAAAAGTAGAAATAAGATTGAGAGAATAAAAACTACAGCAAAACTAGCTAATCACTCTGTACTCTATTACATAAAAAATTCCTTGAAAGTCTTAAAAAGGTTTTGTAATCTTTACAGTTTCTAATAGATTCTGGTAAAATGTTGAATTGTTGTCTTGGAAAGTGCTGTTTTCGGTCAGGACCACTAATCTAATTAAATTGCTTGAGTGCAGTTCCTTGTGGCATTCCTGTTTTATTATTTTAAGATAATCTGGCCAAGTCTGAGTGTTATGCAAAGCTTTAAAGCATGATTTCAGGAGGTTCAAATCTCTTCTCTCATTGATTGGAAGCCATCTGATTTTAAGTACATCCCGAAAGTTCTTAACATAGTGACCAAGAACAAAACTCATGGAGCTAAAGTGGTCCGTTTTGCTGCTGCCTCAGCTGTGTGCCACTTCCACAAAGGGAATGTAGAATGGAAATAATGGAAACAATCAAAAACTCTCCATCCTTGGTGGAATGCACACAAGCCATTCCTTTCGGTAAAAGGATAATAAGCGCTTGCGAAAAGCCGAAATGCAAGCCACTGTTAAGGAAAAGAAACGACGCCAGGCAATGCAAATCGTTCGCACAAGAAGAGAGGAAGCCCTTCGTGAACTCAAAGGACTGACCTATGAGGCTGGATCATTCTGATTTGTTTCCTTAGGCCTCTAGAAACAAAAGTTGGAGGATTTTCCACTTATTGATATCACTGTTTATGACCAATTGTAATAGGTTAGCTTTTGTACACTTTAAGTCTATTTTCCCGGAGTGATCAATTTTTCACCTTTGAGAATAGATATCTCAAGAAGGATTTGAGCTATTAGCCTTAAATGCTCAAGAGAGTTAGGTCAAATTTATTTAATTGTTATGAAAGAGGGAATTATACAAAAGTTTGCTGGGCAAAAAATGACCAATGATTATTCAACTAAGGGTTTAGCATCTAACTTGAAATAACTCCTGTGTGATGGCATTTTACAATTTTAAGCTGTACAATCTCTGGAACAATAGTGTTTAGAAAACACGCGGGCCGGTACAGGGTTTGTAAGCATTTGACCCACAGACACCTATAATTAACCAACCCAAGCGTGCGCACTGTCTGAAGAGAAAAAAGCAAAACTGTGCGTGGCCAGTTTTTCTACTCCATCAAAGTTTATTTCCTCCAAGCACAACATCAAACTTATTGAGAGTAAGATGATATTCGCTGACAATCATCTAATACGCTAAAACGGACGTGATTTTACTGGCCTGTAGATAGATACATTTATGGCTGGTTTGTAATGGATGAGCAAAAAGCGAATGTGGTTCTTCTTTTCTGCAGGAACAAGTCGAAAATATGTAGTACGGTGTTCCTGTTGAAAGGCCGCCAGAAAATGCTTGTATTTAGAATCCAGAGGGTAGATGCGCTCTGAAACCCGCTTAAAGAGCAGACCATTCCTGCCAAAGAACCTGCTCAAAAAAACTGCCTGTTTTGGAACGAATTGAAGTTTATTTCCTTGATCTCCTCTGTTACACAGTGGAATTAAAAAGGCAATTCAAGTAAGAATCTATCCTAAAAACGTCAACAAGGTTTGTGGAAAAGTTCCAGAAACAACAATGCGCACTATCGAGAAGCAACAGAAGAGCCGTGCGACAGCGGATCGTGAAGGGAACAATGAATTGCGCAAGTCATAGCTGTTCAAAATCGGCGAATAATAGTGGAGCAAAATGCTTTAAAAGATACTGCTTATTCATTCAACCTCTTCGCCCGTAGGCAACATCAGAATACATTCGCAAAGCCATGATCCAGATCAATAGTGTTTCTTTACTAACAGTATAACCTTAGAATACGATAGCTAAACAACTCGGGTAACATCTCTTTCCTATCTCGCCTTTTACCAATATCGACAAATTTATTTGCTGGATGTTTTTGTTAGGTTTTTCGGACCTGACTGTGCACAACATTCGATCAAATTCCGATCATTCTGAACTGCTTGAACTTCTCATTAATCCTGGCTTTCATAGCGCAAACACATGAAAAGAAAAAGGATCGCGAACTGTCAATAGGACGCTTTTTATTTTCTTTGCTTTATATGATCTAATTTTTACTCTAATTTCCCGCCTGAGTGGAACTACCATGCTCATGCACGTGACTTTCATAGGCTACGCCCCTTACCTATACTGAAAAAATAATTTTAGTGTCTGTAACCTGGCTGCACTACAATGATACTGGGCAGATACTACTTGATGTTATTAACAACAGATACCACATCCTTTGATGCTTGAAAAATTAAACAAATCGACACCTGTGTGATTCAAAGTTTTACCTGTCCCCGAGCAAACAAGTCGTGTTTATATTAAGTTATTCCGTCAGATATCGGGAATTATTGAAGGGGGTGCAAGTTATTCGAATAATTTCCTGGTTTTAATTGTCTGATGCATTCATCAAGACACATACAACAAACGAACCCTGTTAAAAAAAAAAAATTCATAATTTTATGATTATCGTCTTTGCGCTTGTCTGACTTGGAAAAGTAGAAAATTATTTTAAGACAAACCACTGTCGAATCTTTGCTGTTCAACAGAGTGCGACTTTTGGTTCCTTCTGTTTATAAGTTCAAGAAATAGATAGATGCACAATGTCTGGGTGGTAGTCTACCTTCGTCAGTAATTTTCAAACCTTCCTTCTCCGCTCGTTGAGACAAAATTAATTTTTCACAATCAAAACAATCAGAACTACTACATTTCTTATATTTGCCATATTTGGCCTATCATCCACATCAAGAGAATATGAACATTATATTATCTTGTCAATATCAATTATTTAAATAAGGCGTTAGGATTTGCAGAGAGAACCCTACAGTACACCAGGCAACATTATTCGGAGGAAAAAGCAGGAGTAAAGTGTTCTGCTGTCTGCTAGGGAAAAATATTTTACTAACGATGCAAAATGCATGAACAATTTTAACCAAGTAAAATCGTATTAGATGCTTTGAACGCGCTCAAAGCGAAGGCTATTAAGAGTTAGAGTGTAAGAGCTGGCTCTACTCCTACGGCTCAGTTATTTGAGTAGAAACATTGAGAAAGATCAAACACAAGTCCTAAAGTCGAAGTTACCTGGTTTCATGAAGGGAAACTTCTTCGGTTTAACTATGCGGCCCCAAACTGTGTTTGTCGTGCAGAAAACAAGGTAGTGAAAGTCTGATGTCACAGTAGCTGAAAGAATTTATGACGAGCTGCGCGCGCTAGACATGTTTACAACTGTCCCTCGACTTCTTTTCTTTTGAAAGGACTTTTATCGATGATGCATTGTCTAAAGACTTTCCTATATCTAAGATTCCCATATTTTTTCTTGACAATCATATGATCCCATGAAACACTTTGACCTCACTACCGCCGAAAGAGACCTAGCCTGTCGGGAAACTAATTTGAATCGCAAATATATTTTGAAAACTGAATATTCATATTTGCGACCAGTCTTGCACGTGGAAAGACAGCTTACAAAACCAACGAAATCTCAGCCTCTTTTGTAACTGACCTGGAGCCAGGAAACACGAAATTTAACGTTATAACCTCCAATGTTGTCAGTCATGTGAAGGGGGTGATGTGTTTCCTCGAAGTTGATAAGTCGAGCGGTTTCAATTCAACGTGGAGTATTGATGGATGTCATTCATCTCATCGCGGATTTTCGTAAGCTAAATGACCTACGTATTTCTACATTGTATACAGAAAGGCAGGTTTCTTGTCGTTTTTATTCCCAGTAAAAGGTAGTGCGTAGAACATGTTAAATTGCTTTGTACTGAGAAAATAGATCCTCCGAGTCTCAGTAAGTTTAGTTACACATCATTGAGAAAAAGTTCATTCGTGAAATCTGCTATATATTAGCCAAAGATTTGAACTTACAAGCAGTTGCATGTCAACAAACTTCTTACATTACGACTGCAGCTGTTACTACTGTTTAGTATACAATGAATATATGAAGTTCATATATTTTGAACTGCGGTATTAGATACGTATGATACACGATCCTCGCAGTAGAGAGCGCTATTTATGCAATAGCGAAAATCAGACCTGAGGGGAAAAAAAAAAATCAGGCCTGTACGGGATTCGAACCACTGACCTCTGCGATACTAGTGCAGCGCTCTACCAATTGAGCTAACAAGCCAACTGGGAGCAGGCCGTTAAGTTGATTCGTAATAAACCCGTGATGATAAATATGAACTTCATATATACATTGTAACCAAAATAAACAATCTTCTCAATAAGCACGCTCCTTTAAAGCCAACGTCAAAACGAAAGATAAAGCGACTCTCAAAAACCTTGGATAACAAAGGAAATTAGAAAATCAATTAAAGTAAAGAACTCTCTTTATTGTTCAGGTGACATTGATGCTTACAAAATCTATCGTAATATATATATATAAATATATATGTACTTCATATATATTTGTTGTAACAAAGTATTGATGCTTACACGAATGAGCAAGAAAATGTGCTTTCACAAATACTTTGAAGAAAATTTAACGAACACTATAAAAACCTGGGAGGGTATCAATAGTCTTCGAGGCCGGAAAAACAAGGTCGGAAAGATATAAGCTCTTTAAAATGCCCGCGAACCAAACAAGTATGCTATAATTCCTCTGAGTTCCCTGATATAATGAATAAGTATTTTTCTTCAGTTGGATATAATTTAGCCTTTAAAATGCCAAACCCATTTAAAACAATTTACTGAATATCTTCCAAAGTTAAATTCCTCTGGTTCGTTCTTCTTTAATCCTGTGTCTCCTTCTGAAATTGAACTTGAAATAATGACTATTCCTCAAAATAAAACTCTACCTATTCGCAAAATTACTGAATTGTGATTGATCAAGACAGAGGACATTTTTTCTTAATTTTTGTAATTGCCCGGGAAAAATTACTTGAAAATGATTGGCTGAAAAACGCTTAGCAACGGCTGCCAAGGTAAAGAAATTTCTGTTTGTACGGGACGGGACGCCATTGTTGTAACAATGGCGTCCCGTTTTGCGCGAGATCAGTAAGAAAACATTTTGCCCCTTATATTATAAACAAGTAATCACATGGTTCCTCGTACAATTAAGGATTAATATCACTTCAGTGTTTTTGGAAGTTGCACGCGTGATATTAGTCCTTAATTTTACTCGGCCCCATGCGATTACCTATACAAATTGAAAATAACATGTTCAAAAAGATGTATTCGTGTGGTACATTCATTGACTTGAGGAAGGCCTTCGACACGGTCTACCATTCAATATTATTGCAAAAGCTGAATCATTAAGGAATACGTGGAATAGTGAACAAGTGGTTTCCTTCTTACCTAGTAGGTCGACAACAAACAACACAAATTGGTGTTAAAAGTATATCCAAGAAGGGAGTAATCTTATCGGGAGTTCCACAGGGGTCGGTGTTAGGACCCCTACTTCTCCTCATTTATATAAATGATATATCTAATAGCTCTAATAGATTTAAATTTTACTTACTCGCAGATGATACTAATTCTCTTATATGCTGATAAAAATCTTAAGTTACTCGAAACCATAGTTAATGCTGAACTCTGTAACATCTACGATTGGTTAATCACTAACAAGTTATCGCTGAATATAAAAAAATCTAACTTTGTTATTTTTTGGCCTAGACAGAAAAAACTGAATCACCAAATAAATTTGAGAATCTTTGACCATCATACTAACAGTTATATTTCTCTTGAACGTAAGGAATTTATTAAATACTTAAGAGTGCTTATTGATGAAACTCTTTCATGGGGTCACCATATTGCTCATATTACATCCAAAATAAGTAAATCAATCGGCGTTCTCTCTAGATTAAGACACTTTGTACCCCTCAGTACTCTAAACCACATTTACAGGTCCTTATCCAACCCTATTTGTTGTATGGTATAGTCGCGCGGGGTCAAGCTGCAAAAATTCATAGAGTTAAAATTTTAATCCTTCAAAAACGAGCCCTTCTCTTAATGTACTTTGGTGACTACAGATCTCTTGCAATCCCGTTTTTCGTTTCTTCTAGTTTTCTTCCTTTGGATATGCTTTACTTTAAATCAGTTGCCATCTTGATGCATGACATATCCAATAATATCAAGCTAATATTCATCCCCATAAGACAAGATCATCTTCAAGAGGCGACTATTTTGTTGAAAGTTCAAGATTAGATATACAAAAAAGGGCATTTTCGAGAAATGGTGTTAGAATCTGGAATAGCTTGTCTTATGAAGTGCGCCAGCTATCAAAAACAATTTTAAGAGTAAAATTCACGATTTCCTCCTCCAGAGACTCGAAAAATATGACGATTATATTGATTTGTCTACTTTAATAGCACAACTATAAGACCCCAGCTTGTTCTGTTTACTTGCCGTAACTTAAATGTGTTAATGTAGTTGTAATTTGTCGAGAATTTTTAATCTCTTGCTCTGTAAATCTTTTTATTTTATAATATACGTATTAAACACTGCCCGCCTCGACTAGCCTTTGCAACTGAGGCAGTACATATTTTTTGTAATATTGTAATATATCATATATCATATCATCATTCAACATTGTTATGTTTTTGTTTCAGATTTCTACGTTCCGTTGCATACAGGCAAATTGTAGGATTTATTTGGAACTACATAGGCAATTCAATGCGAACACCTCTACCCTCTTGCATATATAATGCAATGGGGGATATGCATTTCCAAGCGAAGATGGATGTTACAAGGGATTTGAAGAGGAAGAAGATGAAGAAGATGAGGCCAATAAAGGAGATGAAGAGGAACAAAATACTAATGAATAGACAATTGCAAGTGGGGTAAATGAAAGCATGGAAACACCACCCAACGTACCGCCCTTCACGGAGAGAAAGGTAAAGGGGAGGAAACCGGCAGCCGCTTCGACGGCAGGGGAAACCTTTGTGAAACTTGCAGAGGCGGTGACATCTCCATTAACTGGTGTCCATCGCAGCAAAACACGAAATCAGGAGAACTCAACCAACGTAAGCAAATTGATTTTTACTATTTCTGATGTTGTTCTACTTCCTTGCTTCAACTAATCGTGGTCGGGATTCCACTGAGGAGTAACATCATATAGCTTGAGCCATTTTAACGCCTATTCTCTTAGAAAAGTTTTTCTTTTAACGATAATAATATATTTATTTTCCTTCCTTTTTTCTTTTCGTATTCGTTTTCAGTTACGTTCAGTCCCTCTAGCACAACTGAAACAGCTCGGGGAACTACATAGGGAAGGAGTGTTAACCCAGCAAGAGTTCGATGAGCAAAAGCAGTTGCTACTAATTGATTTGAGAAATATCAGTCAATAAAATTCAAATTGCAATGAAAAAAGAAGTGTAAGTCATTATTTGAGCTGACTTCAATAACCACAGTACCTAACAGACCCCTCACAAAAATCCTGTGTCACCTGAAGGACTGCTAGTAAAACTAGACCCCTTGGTCTTGTTGAACGTGCAAACAACACTTCTTGTTCTCGGATAGCTGCTTTGGCGTTGGCTATAACAATTTCTACTGGATTTAAGTCTGGGCAGTAAGGAGGCAGGAATCGTAAAAGGGCGCCAGTCGCTATAATAAGTCGCCGGTGGACAGGATGATTATCTGCCAAAAAGTAAATAAGCCTATTTGTTTTCTGATGCCCGCGCCAGGCCGTATTTGAACGTAACAAAGAGATGCAATCTTTGCGTAACAGAAAAATTTTTCATCATATGCAGACTGGGGGCGGGCACCCTGAACAAAAAGAATGAACTAGCGAGTGCGTGCCGGTATTGAACCAAATACTTGATAAAGCATGCTTGAACCATCAATTTCTAAAAGGAACGTAAGTTAACCGGTGTTTTATGCACCTGACGAGAGAGGACCACCAGCCCCTTTCGAAACAGTTCTGTAGTGCAAAGTTTTAATTTTATTTTCCTACACAAAAAGAGGACTTTCGTTTTCCATTTATTTTAGTCTATATTTGTGAATTTTTCAGTTTTTGTAAATTGACATTGAAAAGCCATTTCTTGGAATGTCTAAAGTTTGTCTTGAGGAAGGACACAATAAATCACAATAAATCATGCGCAAATGATCATATGTAAATGGGAATTTGCGCACTACAAATATTAAACTATATTATTAGTATTATGAAAGCTTACTTCAGTATTTTCATTTTCACAGGCATAAATTACCTTCCACCGATTGTCCTGTACTGATCTCAGGACTGCTTCGAAGAACTTACTAGTATTTACACTTTTTGAACTCTAAAACCAGAGGAGAGGTCCAGCAAAGCCACTGTATCAAGTTCAGGAAGCAGTGATAAAGGAGGTCACTAGGGAGTTTATTGCTATTGGTTGTTTACAGAATCAAAGTTGTTAGAGATCTTATGTACAGGATTGTTGAGGATGATCACCAGAGAACTAGAGCTGAACTGACCCTTATTTAGAGCTGTACCATACACAGGAAACATCAGAAAGGGCAGAGAAAGGATGATTTTTATAAGTCATCCATGCGCATATATTTGCACCAGTCTTGCTCAAGAACACGTTTCATGTATAAAAGCAACCCAGTTGATAACAACTTTCATTTTTTATCAATTAGAGATAACTTGAGTACAATCAGTTTGCATTTATTTTATTATTTAATCTTCCCTGATTCATAATGAGAAACAATTACAATCTTCACTTTAGCCATGACGGAAGTAATTTATTAGCATTTGATTCTACAAAAATGTAGTTTACTTTTCACTGATCTCTCTCAATGAAAAGTCATTAAGTCATCGTTATGTCACTGGTACAAGGAAATATGACCATATTACTCCTGCCTTAGGTACAACTTAATTGGTTGCTTGTCTCATATTGAATTGTGTTTAAGCACCTTTTTGTCTATAAATCATAGTGGTGTCTACTCTTGGAACATCGCAAATTGACTGGGTCTCTACACTCGAACCTTCAAGACCTGCTGATGCAGCCAAACTGTAAAACTAAAATATATGGTGATAGAACTTTCTCTATGTCCGCCCAAAAGATTTAGAACACTAATATTCCATTGAAAATAAGACAATCCAGTACAGTAGTGTCATTTAAGAAAAAACTCGAGACCTTCCTTTTAACTAAATTTATTAAGATTAACTCTTTATCAATATTTTGAATTTTTTAACCTCTAGTTTCTAGGTGTTATTGCTAGTTTTTATTTCTACGTTTTTAGAGTAAATTTTATGGTTTTAGGACTACCGGTAATTTTTTAAAGCGCCTCGCACAAAGTAGTGGACGTGTGCGCTATATAAATGAGCTCTTATTCTTATTACTATTATTATTATCTGGATTAATATTGTGTCCAACAACTTGCCATATAAATTATTGTGTGCTTTTTTATAGCTACATGACTCCTTTATACACACATATACCGTAGGTATATGCTGACCAAGACTTTACACATTTATGAACCATTTCCCTTTCATTTCAAGTTAGTACAAGGCCTCCTAGCTATTTTGCTGATAATCAGACTAGATTTCTGTACCTCTCTTTATCAACTGGATTCCCTTAGAGCAACTACTTGGCATTGCTACCACTAATATAAAATGCTACATTAATTTAGAGAAGCCTCTGCTGCCTCTATTGAGAGGGTTGTACAGAACGATACAACACACCTTCAGAAAAACATTGAGCACCAATTAAAGCACCATCTGTCATCAGTTCTCCTCCAATGAATTAAGGCCACTTAGAACTGTGTGTCATTGTGATTGCAGACAAGGGAGGAAATTTGATTTTAGGCAACTTTGACTTCAAGTTACAGGTGCTTGGTATTCCTATACAAGAAATTTCCCATGAATGGAGAAAGTTGCTTGGATCAAGTATCCATTCTCCTTATCAAATTAGTCTGGTGTACAAAGCTGGTAACAACCCAACCAACAAACTTAAGATTTCCTCGTGTTCAATGTAAAATCTGACAGGAATGAGCAAAATAGTGCTTGAACAAATACCAGAGTAAGATCAAACACAAGTTTAAGTCTGAAGATATGTCGTCTACACTATTACTGGTACAAAATAGATAAGGACTCGAATTATTCTCAGTTTTTGATAAAAGTGAGCTTACAGGGGTGTACATTCAATAATGCCATCAATGTAAAGGAACTTTCTCAAGACTCCACTTGTGATTTTTTCAAGATTTGACTTACCAAACTTGGATTGCAGCTTATCTACTAATGCCGCTTATACGCCAGTGTTCACAGTATGTTTTATATAAAAAATTTGAGAGTTTGGTAAGTTTCTGTCAGATCTTTGTAATTGCAGAATTCATTGCTAGAAGTTATTGTTACCATTTTTACGTTGTCAGAGAATAGACAGTCTTTGTACAGTTATAACTTTTGACTTTTGACTACCTCAGTGCTACTGACAAAGTTAGTATTTTTGTAGAAGATCTGACATGGCCACCCTCCCAAGAGTGTTATTCTTTTAGATTAATGGCAAACTTTATCATTTTCATTCCAATTTAAAGTATTAGAATATTGCTTTTTTATTCCCTCACCAGGTTTTTTACATAATAATATTTTTTCATAAAATGAACAATGGAACTCTTTATAATGAAAGAGGGAATTTCTATACCTCCTGGAGTGCTCTAAGATCATATTCAATCTCAATGGTCTACATTTCAGTGATTACTTTAACCCATTAACGTCCAGTGCGCCCGTATGCGCCCATGGGGACCCACACCCTTTCTACGCCCTGTGACGTCATCAATTTTAACTCTGGAGCACGAATTCGAGCATGTACTTAAACGGGTTGAAAATATCTTGCAGACGATACCAGAATGAGCGCAATTGAGTGGAGGAGATTGGAGAAATAGCCAAAAAACCGTGTCACTTTGACTGGAAAATCTGCACGAAGATCGTGTTTCACTACCCACCTACCTTTCCGAGCATGTGCTTTGAAAATAATGAGTAGTTTCTGAAAAATCTCTACACCAAAATGAAGCCTACTCAATTTCCAGCAAGTGAGGAGAAACTTTAGGCAAGGAGAGGGGAAAAAAAGGGCAGGAGAAAGAGAGAAAAGTAGAAGTCGTAAGTGGGGCGTCCAAATTTTGCTCTCTGCGCGTGCCCGAGATTTTCAGGCCGCCATTTTGCATTTGGATCGAAAGGCCGTCGAGTGCACGAGCTGTCAAGTGGTTTTTGGTAAGTTAGAGCTTTTAAAACCCCAACAGTGACCCGAAATCTGCTGGACTAGCTTCAAAACACAGTTTTCCACAAAAGCTGCGGCCATTAATGGGTTAAACTGTGCAGGAGCACTAAGATGAGATCCAACCATCGACATAAGATACAAACCAAACTTGAAAAATTAAACAGTTTTAAATATTCCTTCTTTGTTAAGGTAATCAAGTTTTGAAACAGACATACATACATACGTACATATCTTTAATTGATAAGTAGGTTAAAAAAATTTTAACTTTACAACTGAAATGGACCTACTATATTATTTATGTAAAATAAAATAAACCTATATAGTAAAGTTTAAGTATAAGAAACAGAGTGAATATAAATATAAATATGTCATAATATATCAGAGATAGTAGAAATTTGAATTCTTATTTTAAACAACAAAGCCACCCCCTTTCCAAAATTTATATTTACAACATAATTTTTTGACTTTTTAAGCCTATTTTTAAAAGCAATTGGATTAGAAAAGTCTCTTAAATTATTGGGTAAAGAACTTCAGGCAATTGCTGCCCTGTGTGCAAAGAATTACAGCCAAGTTCAGTATTAGGTCTATCAATTAAAATATTGAGCAATTTACTAAGATAATAACTATCAGAGCACTTAACGACCAAAGAATTTACTTCATTTAAGCCCAAGCCATAAAATGCCCTGTAAGTAATAGTTAGGATACGAAACCTACGGAAATACTCAAGAGGGGTCCAACCCAACTCTTACTAATATATCATCATCCTTCATATATTTTGGTAACTTATGTATCAGTCTAGCAGCTCTAATGTGTATCATTTCTAGTTCTTTAAGCTTAGTGCCGGACCCCCATATCACAATTCCATATAAGACACTTGGGATTACTGTCTTGATGTAAATAGTTTCTAAAATAGATTTGGGTAGAAAACTTATACATCTCAGCATTTTAACTTTCATGTGAAATGAAGAAGGAGTTAATTTGATATATTGAAACCAAGATAAAGATAATTTGTCATCAATTGTAACTCCGAGGCACAGAGGAGGAGGATACATACCGAATGATGTACTCCCTCCACTTCAGAGGTTTCATAGGACCTATAAAAGGCTTAGTGCTCAAAATCATCGCTTCGGATTCACCTTCGTGGAGAACCAGTCTCTTCTTAAGACTCCTGGAATTAATCTGGTCTAAGATTTCTTGTAAAATTATGAAAATATTGTCAACAGAATTCCATATAACATAAATTGTACCGTCTGCAAACCTATATAAATTCCCACTGGTCACGTGATCCGGCAGGTCTTCAGCATAAGTAACAAACGGTCCAAGGCCTAGCAAAAATCCTTGAGGAACCCCAACTATCACAGGTTTTAGATCTGATCTAACATTATTAACTTCAGTCCTTTGCATACATTGATCCAGCTCCACATGTCACCCGATAAACCAACTGCTTTAAGTTTTTCTGCAAGAATTAAGTGGTCCACACAATCAAAAGCTTTGCGAAATCAGTGAATAGGACTCCAACCTCTTCATCTGTATCCAAAACTCTCCTCCAGGACTCAGTAAGATGGAGGAGAAGGCTTTCAGTAGAGTATCCTTTCCTAAAACCCCATTGTCTATTAGTTGAGATACCAGTAGAAATAATATGCAGTAAATGGTTTGAACCCGGGAGTAACATGTGAAAGTGTAGTGTGATCGTCCGGGTTAGTGTAGTCCTGAGAAGGACTGTTGTCGGTGGTAGCGACTGACATTTTGACAACCTCTGCGAAAGTCATCATTAGATTCAAGTGAATAGTTGTTGTCAGTAGAATGTTCTTAGTCCAGTTTGTGTAAAATGATTGGTAAGTTTTGCCATGGCTGTAAGACTCAAGTGGCGTAAGTCTGTCGTAATTGGTCTGTTTCGATCCGTCCGTAAAGTTAGGTCATTCTGTTCGGTTTGTTTGTAATTTTAACGTCGTGAATGACTCTTTTGTATAGAGCCGGTAATAGTTGACACCTCTTTAGGGGAGTCTGTTCTAAGATAGTCAACCAGCTTTCCAGAGTCAGTCCTTGAAAGTAGTTAGTGCTGTAGGTTAGGCATTGCGGGAGTCCCAGTCAATATTGTAGTTCGTAAGTCGATGATGTTATGCAATGTGATCGTTGACATCACCTTTCCTTGTGGCCCGTCTGTGTGTAGTCAGTCTTGTTGCGAGGTTTAGGCCAGTCTCTCCGATGTAGGAGGCTTGACAGTCGGAGCAATTGATCTTATTATTCGCTCTCTGTCTGTTCCTCTGTTCGTCGTTGTCTTTAACGTTGGTTAGTAACTGACATAGTGTGGTAATGGTTTGTGGGCAATGCAGATATTGAAGGATTGTAAGATTTGCGAGATGTTCTCAGACATGCCTTTTATGTACAGTATGGTTACTGTAGTTGTAGGAGTTGCGGTGTCGTTTCTTTCGGTAGTAGTAGTAGGTCAATGAGTGTTTCGTCGGATGAAGTCCTCATTGTGGTTGTTCTTTGAAAAAACATGATAAAGGTATTTGTTCTCGTCGGATAAGCTTTCTGTCATTTTGCATACTAGTTGTGGGCATTGTGTTAGAGTTCTGATAGTTGTGGCTTTGTGTGATGTAGGGTAGTAGGCTGACTTGTCTAGTAATCTATGGGTGTGTGTTGGTTTCCTGTAAACTGTCATCCGTAGTGAGTTGTAGTTATGGCTTACCAGAAGTTTGCCATTTTCTTTGACTTCTCTAGTAAACTGCATGTCAGTGTTTTGTCTGTTAATGTGGTGGTAGAATGTGTCAATTTTGTTGTGTTGCAAGGCGGTGAAATGTCGTCAATGTGGCGTAACCGAAGCGGTATCGTTTGTGGATAAGTCGATGGGCCCTTTCGACCTGCCCACAAACGATACCGCTTTGGTTACGCAACATTGACGACACATTCACTGCCGTACGACATGACGAAATTGACGCATTCCACTATTCCTTAATGGACAAAACACTGACATACGGTTTCCCAGAGAAGTCGAAGAAAATGGCAAGCTTCCTGTTCTAGACTGTCTGGTAAGCCGTGACGACAACTCACTACAGACGACAGTTTACAGGAAACCGACACACGCCGACAGATTACTAGACGAGTCATCCTATAACCCTACATCACACAAAGCCACAACTATCAGAACTCTAACACGACGCCCACAACTAGTATGCAACACGACAGACAGCTTATCCGACGAGAACAAATACCTTTACAGCGTTTTTTCAAAGAACAGCTACAACAATGACTTCATCCAACAAACACTCACCGACCTACTACTACTACCAAAGCAAACGACAACGCAACTCCTACAACTACAGCAACCGTACCGTACGTAAAAGGCACGTCTGAGGACATCTCGCGCATCTCAGAACCCTGCAATATCTTCGTCGCCCAGAAACCCATCACCACACTGCGTCAGTTACTAACCAACGTTGAAGACAAGGATGACTTGAGGAACAGACAGGGAGCGACTTATAAGATCAATTACCCCGATTGCCAAGCCTCCTACATTACAGAGACTGGCAGAAACCTCACAAGAAAACTGACTGAACACAGACGGGCCACAAGGAAAGGTGATGTCAACAATCACAATGCTGAATATCATCGACTTACGAACCACGATATTAACTGGGACTGCACAATACCTAATCTACAGCACTAACTACTTTCAACGACTGACTCTGGAAAGCTGGTTTCAGTACTAACTTAAAACGGACTCCCCTAAACAGGTGTCAACTACTACCAGCTCCATACAAACGACTCATTCACGACATTAACATTACAAATGAACCGAACAGAACGACCTAACTTTACCGATGGATCGAAACAGACCAATCACGACCGACTTACGCCACTCGAGTCTTACAGCCAATAACATCATGGCAAAACTGACCAATCATTTTACACAAACTGGACTAAGAACATTCTACTGAAAACAACTATTCACTTGACTCTGATGATGACCTCCGCACTGGTTGTAAAAACGTCAGTCACCACCACCGACAACAGTCCTTCTCAGAACTACACTCACCATCTGCTCACTTTAATAATTTACCTGAATTTAAACTTTCTCTAAATACCTCTGCAAATGAAATACGTCACTGAGCCGACTCAAATAAACTCCCAATCAACAAGTCAAAGGTTAAAGTCTTAACAATCACTAGAAAGCGCCTAGCATCTAAGATCAATGATGAACTTGTTATCACAGTTGAGAACAATAGGCTTGTAAATGTAAAAAGTGCAACACTGTTAGGTTTAACAATTGACAGTTCACTCTCATTTGATGGTCATGTTCAAAATCTTTGCAATAAGCTTGCCTTACGCATAGGTGTCTCAAGTAAAATCAGAGCCTCTCTGTCACTTAGATGGCAACTGTTGTTCTTTAATGCCATTATTTGGCCAGTAATGAGCTATGCTGACCTCACTTGGTCATGATGTAACAAGGAATCACTTTACAGAGTCTTGAAATTACAGAAGCATGCAGTTAGAACCATTTTATATGCCGACCGCCTAGCACCCTCTGTGACACCTTTTAATAAGCTGGGATGGATACCTATTTATGAACAGAGTAAAATTAACAAACGTGCTATTTTTTATAAGCAAATAAATGGCTCTCTTCCAAATTCAATGAACACTTAACAACTAACAATACACAACATGACAGAAGCACGTGGTATGCTAGCTATAATTCTATCTGTCATAATTTCTCTCAATCATGGCCCCAGTTATGGCGTCACATGTTTCTAGCTGACCATCGGGAAGTGAAAGTTTGGCCTCATTAGGCGAAAAAGCTTTTGTGGTAGGCCCGGGTCATGCACCTATTCTGGCGAAATTGGTTAAAAACATTACACATGCAGGGTTCTCAAGAGAAGGCGGCACCCGGCGACTGATCGCCGCTTACTTTAGGATTTATAGCCGCTTACATGACGAGCTTTGCTCAAGAAAAAAATTCTCAGCAGGCATCGTAAACTGATGCCGAGGTTTGGGGAAGAAGGCGTTGGGTGGATGTCATCACATTAATTACAACACAATGTAATTATACAGATTAGCGTCCACGAATCCACGAGAGATACGCGATTGCGTGCGAGTTAACGCGGGGTCATCTGTTGGCGATGAAAATCAAAATCATGAAATGAAATGAAGTTTGTTGTGAGGGTAATGGTCATAAAATAGTGCGTTTTCTCTGTTTCTGCCTGTTTCCTGATAACGACATTTTTAATCACGTAGTCTTTCAAAGATCCTTCCTTTTCACAGAAGAGGCAATACCGGCGAGGCGCCGTATTCGAAAAGCCTCTCTTTCGATTATTTAGGTATGATTCTTTCGCTTGGTTTGCCATAAAACAGTAACAAAAGATATCGCAATTTTCATGTGCCGTACGACCTGAATAACTACCGTATCGAATTTCCAGTATTGCGTCACTTTGTGGATCGATCAGTGTTCACGCTTTGCGATCGTAGTACACGATGTTATTGTTTTGGTACAAAACCTGTGGCGGTCGCACGACTTGGCCTCGTATCCTGGTTAAATTCTTACCAATATTATAATATTAAACCTCGACGAGATTTTTCATGTCGAAATGTCGAAAAGCATCATGTTTTCGATTTCGAAACCATTCGAAATGAAGTCATAGAGGCAGTCGGATTTTCGACGTGCGGCTTTCCACCGGCTAACTTAACCACGCAGAGTCTTTGCAGGGTTACAAGTGCCACAATTGACCCTTGCAAGCATTGGTATCTACTTTTGAAAGAGGTATGTGACGTTTCTTTGCGTAAATGTTTCATATGCGATGTATTTAAGATATTTCCCGACGAAATCCAAAGTGTGGCGACACGGGAACTTCAGCCGGCCAACTCATCGTTCGAAGTAGTGGGGTTAGCCAGGATTCCCGACCTCGTTCACGTTGTGTTCACGTTCTGTCTAATAGCTGGTCTATCTTCTTCGTAATAAACAATCCCTGACGAACTTATTAAATCTGCGGGATTTATGACTATCGTAAATCTGGTGAACTCCGCCACGCTAGACTTTGAGCCCGAAGGCGCGAAAAATTTATCTTTTGGCGCCAAACTCAGTCACGACTCCGAAGAGCTCGCTTCCTAGCTTACCGAAAGATCAGCTAGAGTAAATTCCCTTGGAGTGGAACTGAAGAAGCTTCGAACACAGATTTCTCATCTCGAATCAGCATGGAGTCGATTTTACAGACCCTTTTTTCCACCTCAATGTTCGTACCTTGAGGTGGCTTGAGTGCCTCAATGACCAATTGCAATACAATGCCTTTAAAGAATTCAGCTTCAGTTGGTGGGCTGTATTTTCTGCAAGGTAGAGGCCAGACTAACACGGACTTTGTCATTGTAGTTATTGTTATGATTATTATAATTATCATTATTATTAATGATTTTGTTATTGTTATCATTATCTTTATGATTGTGATTGAATCATTTTCAAAATGAAATAGGCTGCTCAATGAGGATGGCATGCTGAGGCAAGTAGATTTTCATTTATTTACCCCTCCTCCCCCCAAGTAGAAATTCAAGTGTTTCTGATAGTTTTTCTCTTCAATAGATTGTTAGAAGATTTTCTAAGACACATTGTTCAGAGGGCTTGTCTTAAGTAGTTGTTTTCTGATTCAAAACCACCTGCCTAGTTCTGTTTCTCTTGGGTAGTTAGTCCATGGACTGTTGTTATCTGATGGCAGAACTAACAGGTGGATCTGTTTCTCTTGGGTAGTCAGTCCATTATGGGCTGTTGTTATCTGATGGCAGAACCACCAATCTGTTCTGTTTCTCTTGGGTGGTCAGTCTATGGACTGTTGTTATCTGATGGCAGAACCAGTCCCTATTTTTTTCAGCTCTATGCTGTCAGTCTTTTATATACAGTTATTTTTATCTGATGGCAGTTTTAGCTTGCTCTTTTTGTTTTGAAAAGTGTGTTGCTTATGCTGTTTGTCAGGTATCATCTGTTATTAGTTGGAGGCACTTTGGTCAATCAATGCTATCATTGTCTTCATTATTATTATAATTGTTAATTCAGCTGCTACTCTTTTCTCTTTGCCACAGGGCCCACTACAGACAGCACTAGCTTAATGAAGTCCCAAAACCTTTCACAATGAGCCAACTCAAGAATTGCAGTCCTGAACAGTTTTTGGGGTTTTCCTGGCTTTTCTTGAGATTATTTTGTCTCAGTTTCAATTACTTGGATACTCATTCAGCTAGACTAACAATAACACCATTTTGTTCATAGATAAACATTGAAATAATCATAATAGTAATATAAATTATAATAATAATAATTTGTTATTGTTATCATTATCATTATCTTTATGATTGTGATCATCATTTTCAAATTGAAATAGGCTGCTCAGTGAGGATGGCATGCTGAGGCAAGTAGATTTTCATTTAATTCCTCCCCCCTCCCCCCAAATAGAAATTCAAGTGTTTCTGATAGTTTGTCTCTTCAATAGATTGTTAGAATGCAGAAGATTTTCTAAGACACATTGTACAGAGGTCTTAAATAGTTGTTTTCTGATTCAAAACCACCTGCCTAGTTCTGTTTCTCTTGGGTAGTTAGTCCATGGACTGTTGTTATCTGATGGCAGAACTAACAGGTGGATCTGTTTCTCTTGGGTAGTCAGTCCATTATGGGCTGTTGTTATCTGATGGCAGAACCACCGATCTGTTCTGTTTCTCTTGGGTGGTCAGTCTATGGACTGTTGTTATCTGATGGCAGAACCAGTCCCTATTTTTTTTTTTCAGCTCTATGCTGTCAGTCTTTTATGGACAGTTATTTTTATCTGATGGCAGTTTTAGCTTGCTCTTTTTGTTTTGAAAAGTGTGTTGCTTATGCTGTTTGTCACGTATCATCTGTTATTAGTCACAGGGTGACTTTGGTCAATCAATGCTATCATTGTCCTTAGTATTATTATTATTCATTCAGCTGCTACTCTTCTCTCTTTGACACAGGGCCCACTACAGACAGCACTAGCTTAATGAAGTCCCAAAACCTTTCACAATGAGCCAACTCAAGAATTGCAGTCCTGAACAGTTTTTGGGGTTTTTCTGTCTTTTCTTAATTTGTTTTTGCCCCAGTTTCAATCACTTGGATACTCATTCAGCTAGACTAACAATAACACTATTTTGTTCATAGATAAACATTGAAATAATCATAATAGTAATATGAATGATAATAATAATGATTAGATTAATGGAAATAATCATAGGAATTATAACCATCAGGATAATGAACATTATTTCTCTAACTATTGTAAATATTATTATCATTATTATTATTATTATTATTATCATTATTATTGTTATCATTGTTATTATTATTATTATTATCATTATTATCATTATTATTGTTATCAATATTATTATTATTTCGATCATGAATTATTAGAGATGCTTGGAAAAAAATGATCTATAGTTCCCTCCAACTCATTATTCTTTCAGTTAAGTGAATTAAGACTTTGTGAACAGTTACTGCTTTATTCTGTCATTCCTGATGACCATAGAAATGGTGAAAGTCCACAGATATTATCCCTCTAAGAGTTTCTCCAGGTGTTTTTTTTCCCTCTGAATTTGGTTACAACAGAATGAAGGGCATCAGAGTATAGTGCGCCCAGCTAGACATGAATTGCATTAGTATTACAGGGTCATTTTGCTGTATTCAGGGTTTAATCTTAGCCTTCTACAGACAAGTTTGTTCCTCTAAATGCAAAACACATTTTACAAACTTACAAAAACTGCCAAGAAACAGCTACTAAATTTATGGAAACATGACGAACAAGTCAACTAGACTGTGTACTACACATCATTGAAATCAAAGTATCACTTTAGGAACATAAAATCGCAAGGTCATTTTCCCATTTGTAGTGCCTGAGAAAAGATCAGGCCACCAGATTACTTCAAATTCCCTGGTTGCTCGTCCATTTCAATTGCCAACAACCATTTTAGTTTACTGAGCGAGAATCGTGCTTGATTTCTTGCCCCATGCTCTTTAATTGGCCGCCTGTAAAGCTTGTTGAGAGTTTAACAGCTACCACTTGCAGCAACCTCCATATTCCCCCGATAGCTTTTCTTAACTCTAATGGTACAGAACTTTGATGACTCAGACCAGAAATAACATCATTCACTCTACCATCCCTGTAATAAAAAACTTTGGATTTTTCTCTCCATACAGGGGGCCGCAAATGTATTTTTACCCTCGCACGTTTATAAAAGCATTCGGCATGCCTGCTAACAAAGCTTGGATGTATGTTTCAGGAACTTAGTATCTTTCAATTCGACACCATTTGCCTGAAACCAAAATAATAATTACGAAAGTTAAGAGATTATTTACTTCTGGAGTGAAATGTACCAAATGATTTGCCCTTTCAAACATGTACCTGAGTTATCAGGTTTTGTCAATCACAAAATTACACGCCGGGTTATTAGTATTCCTTGGGGACCTTCCCATATTATCATAAATATCTAAGACAAGCAGGTCATTTAGCTGGGTAATCTATGTTAAAAACCGCGCTGTACAGCACTTAGAATTATTTTCCTCACTCATTTTTCTCACACTGCAACTTCGCGTACAACGCAATTATTACTACACAGTCATATCTGGTGTCCAATTGGGAGAAGAGCTTATTATTTTTGTTTTAGAGGTGAACTGCGATTTCTTGTATGTCCCCTATTTCGTCGAAGAAAAGCTCGAACAAATACTGAAAGTAATGAGTAAGTCACTATGAACAACTAGTGCAAAGAGACAGCACTATCGAGCCAAACTGAGAACTGTTCTTTAATGATTTTTAACATGAACCACCAATTCTTACTATTTTTAATTCCTGCGTTTTAATAGACTCTGACATATTCTTGAGAAGATATTAAATCGGTTAGCGCTGTTGTTCCCTTCTAAATTATTTTGGTGGAAGCGCCTCAGAAGACACTGGTTTAACTAAAACCATGTTGGGCGACGTTACATTTTGACTGCACAACCCGCAATTAAATTTAATTTTAACAGCTATTCGAGAGTGTGAAGAACGGAAAAGAGCAAAATTACATACCATCGGCCTTTCGATGCACGGACGAATTAAAACTTTTTACAATTCCACTTATCCATTGCTTGTAACTGATAGACCTTGTCCTTATTCTTGCGGGAGGCCGTACGATCTGTTGTCCATTGTAGAACTTGGCAAACTTAGCGCACTCTGCCTCGAGCGCAACAATGTGATCTTTCGATTCTCTCTCTCACTAGCGCAGTTGTTGTGTTGAACAAGGACGAATAATACATCGCAGCGTGTCTTGTAGATAGCTAGAGATGCCATGCATGGTTAGGATAAGCGCTGAATTAATGGACGAGCGTTAAAGCCGCCACTGAAAAAGCACAATCGACCGTTTTTCATTGTAAGGATCAGGTCTTTCACACAGCTTTCAGAATTAAAGAGAGGAAGAACGTCGATCTCGCTCACCTAAGTAGCGAAGTACACCACGAGCGGCGACGATGATCAAACACCAGGAAGATCACCGTGGTGTCCCTCTACTCTTTGGTATCATAACCAAGAGCCCTTTCGACTTGTCACTAAGTTTTACGGTTTATAAAACAAAGGCCCCGCTCTACACAAAGCCTTAAAGAATGAAACACTAGAAAAGCTTACTTAGCTTGGAATTATAAAAATTTCCTTTCTTAAAAATCGAAGATTTTCATGGTTTCCGTAACTTCGAATTTTTCCAAATTTCCTCTTTTACATGTTATGCTGTTTTGCATTTTCTTCAGCGTATAATTTAGTTCAGCGTCGATCATTTATCATCCTTAGAAGAAAATATTCTGATCTTTACGTTTAACTATAAAATTGCTTTGGCTTACATTGTGCTCATAAAAGGAGCGTTAAATTAAACATGAGTTGATTCCACGCGAGGGTTTTACCTGGAAAAATGCCTGCACACGAGAGACACCGACATTACCGCGTGTCCCTTTCTGGAAAACATTCGTGTTGTGACAAGAAAGGTCAGCTTAAGGGTTTTGGGTTACCCAAACTATGCAATTTTGACGCCGAAAAGTGCCAAAAAGTAATTACAGAAACTTCATCCGCAACACCTTGAACGTGCTGTGGGCGCGAACTGAGATCTTCTCTTACAGTTAATAATTGCCAGGCGGAACTCAGATCCGGCTTAGCCTAATTTGCATAAATTTTTTTGGTGGGCAAAGCTCGTCATGTTGTGTTTAAGTCGCTTTTCTTTTCTTTGTTTTGTTCTGCAAGTTTGCCTTAGTTGCTTCAGAATTTCTCTTCCGTTTCTTGCACGACTGCGATCCAAACAAAACCGGGAAACTTGCTTACGGTTCTGGACTCGATCGATGAACGGCATTTTACTTGAGTCCAGGCGTTTACGGTGAAACATGGTAATGAGTCCTTATGTTCCAAAATGGCGGCCAAGCGTCTCCACGCGGTGCAGAAAGAACTTACTAGTTTCTTTGGCTTCTCGCAAAGAGGATCGAAGAACGCTAAAGGTACGTTTTAAATTTTACTTGATATTGAAATAGTTTTTTTAATTCCTTAAATGCCAATACGAATTTTTTCTCACTCTGAAAGCTGACCTATTTCAATGTTACAATAAGCCGGCAAGACCTTACAACGTCATGCACTATAAATGAAGTTTTTCAGTTTTTTCATCACTGTCATAATAGTTGTTTTTTTGTTTCCTGGAACAAGCCTGGCAGCATTTTATTTTTCAGGCATAGAACCTGAGCCCCCATCAAGTCCAAATGTTGGAGAATGTGTGAGCCTTCAAGTATTCACAGTTCGTCTTGTGCTGCCAGGCCCTCACCAAGTGGCAACGATCCTTCTTTAAACACTGGGCCTTCCGCAAGCATAGAAAGCTCTTCCTTAAGCATTTCTCGACCTCTTTTAAGCAGTGGTTGTTCTTTACCAAACCCAGCTTTATCCAAGCCTGTTATAGAACCAAGTGAGATGAGAAAGTTTATCTCTGATACTTTCGACTTTGTTGATGACATTTCTCGTGCACGTCATTCATATTATCACTGCCTTAAGGAAAACTGTCAAAGTGTATGCAATTTAGTTGCAAGTACGTTTATTTCATAGAAAGAAAGGTAAATTACAGAAAAAATGGCTCTCTAATAAAGAGCTCACATACTTCCATGAGACTGGATTGTTTGGCTTTTGTATGCTGAATGCAAGGGAATGTACTGCATTCTCTGCTCCAAGCACTAAACAAGAAATAAACAAAACCAGGCTGATATCTTTACTGGGAAACCTGGAACTAGATATACCGGTAAGAAATCTGCTTTACAATCACATGCTGACTCTGATCGTCATAAGGCAGCCATCGAAGCAGAGCTACTGCAGAAAAATTCTCAGTTTGCTAAGGAACTGGCAGAAAAAGCTGCTAAGGGAGACACGACTATGTTCTCTTCTTTTATGTCAGCATATTGGCTGGCAAAAACATAAAGTGGCCAACCCAAAACTGTTGTCCCTTCTTAAACTTCTTGAAACATCTGGAGTAGAGCATATGAAATATTTTTCATACAAAGGTGAGGAAACACTTGCTGATATTTTCTAACAATTGGTGAAGTAATCAAAGATACAATCATAAACAAGCAACTCAAGCTGGATGCTATGGCTTTTAATGGATGAAGTAACTGATATTTCAGTTTTAGTAACTTTCACATCGTATGTTCAAGATGGGGAAGTGAAAACATATTTATTTTTTTGTTGAAGACCTCCTCAGCTGATGCAAACACTATCTATACAGTTGCTACGACAAGGCTTTGTCTCTCAAACTTGAGCCGAATAAACTGGCACCAATTGTTACTGATGGAGCAAGTGTGACGACGGGCCATAAATCAGGTGTTGCTGCACTTTTAAAGGAAAGAGTTAACAAGTCCCTGATCAATGTTCATTGCTTAGCTCACCGCCTTGCTCTTTCAAGTACAGATACAGCAAAGGATATAAAGTATATCATTACAGTTCAAAATTGGATGAAACAACTGTGGAAATGCTAGCAAGGAAGCTCATAAGAAGTTCAAGAAAGCTTGCTCAATGAGATGGCTTTCCTTTGATGCTGCAACACAAGCAGTGTATGCCGATTATGCAGCTATTCTCATTACACTCTCAGAGTTATCAGCAAGTGATCCTACAGCTAAAGGTCTTCTTCATGAAATAAAAACAACCAAATTCTCGGGAACAGTTTACATTTTGAAAGAAGTTCTCCCAGAGCTCTCAAAATTGAGTTAAGCTTTTCAGTACAGCAAGACCAATTTCTGAACTGTGCAATCATCTGTTGACTACAAAATTGATAGATTAAGGAAAATTAAGAAGGAGATGACTCCACTCAAGAATGTTAAAGCTGATTTGGACCCTCGTATCGAGGACCTCCTAAGAAGGTTGTGGAAGTATCTGGAAAATTTACTTGAAAGTGCAGCAAGAAGTTAAGTCTTTTGACTTGTCAGAGAAGAGCATAAAGGTAATAACCAAGAAGCTCAAGAAAGCTTGTCAAACTAGATGGTTGTCGCTTGATCATGCAGTAGAAGCCATATTCCATGACTTAGAAGCATTAATGCGCACATTAAGACTTCTTGATAGTGATGCAACAGCCTGTGGGCTACTGAAGAAAATACTCTGTCCCAAATTCATTGGATGTGTGTATATTATTCTCAAGCACATTCTTCGTGTCCTCTCTCAGATGAGCAAAACATTCTAAAGAGGAATTAATCACGCTAAACACAAGCCACAAGACATCGTAGATGAAAGGTTGCCACTGAAGCAGTTCAAGCAGGATTTCAAAGCGGAGGGCAAGCTAGCGACCCTAGAGCTTACACCGACAGAATTTCAATTCCAGCAACAAGAACAGCTTCTGCTTCGATACGTCGCTTCGTTGAAGGCTAATATTGATCAGCGTTCCAGCAGTGCCCTGTCAGTCCTTAGTGCATTTGCAGTTTTTGATGTTATGATGGCTCCACCTCCTGAAAGTGCAAACTTCAAGGAGTATGGGCTCAAACACATCGAAACACTTGCTAAACATTTTTACAATAAGTCCAATCTTAGTTGTGAAATGAAGAGGCAACAGCTCCAGGCAGAATGGGGAAAGTTTAAGTTTGATTTGTTGGAGTTGAAAAAAATCGTTCCCAAGGATGTTTTTGATGGTAAATGTCCAACTGTGACTACCACAACATGGACACACTTCATCATATGCTGAAAAAGCCGTCCTACAGGCATTTTTATTCCCTATTTATTAACCTTGCTGAATGTTGCCTTTCAATTCCCATTTCGAATGCATAACCAGAAGGTGGTGCAAGTGCTCTCAAGCACATCAAAACCAGGCTTCGATCAAGGCTTCAAAATGACATGCTGCATATGAACATGGGGAAAAATGATTTCTGTTGCGCCCCTGGTTGTTCCAATGTAGAAAAACAAGAGGAGAATTGTGTTACGATATGTGATAGATTTAGTATCGCAAGGGTTTTCGGGTGTCAGTATTACGAATGAATAAAGGCTGATAGTTTTTAAAGAAACTGTTTGGGGCTGCGTCGGTGGGGGTAACGAAATAATTTGAATATATCAACAAAGTTGAAATGGTAAATTGGCCACCGTTACGATTATAACATTCGCACCGACGAAGGCCACCGTTACGATTATTACATTCGCTCCGACGAAGGGCTAACGCTCGAAACGTCAGCTTTTCTAATCGTAACAGTGGCCAATTTACCATTTCAACTTTGTTGATATATTCAAATTAGTCTGTCTTACGCCCGCTGTAGGCCAGCGGACATAGAGTCTTCGCGGGAACACGATGGAAGCCGCTAGGCCGTAAAGCTTTCCGTGTTTTGGAGCTAAAATAAAGGACTTGTCTTAGCAATGAGTTGCCGTAACAATTTGCAGTTTTATTGTATTCCAAAGGATATTAACCGAAGAAGGGTTTGGTCGAAGAGAATTCGTAGGAAGAACTTCTCGCCGACTGACAACACGCGGCTCTGCTCAGTGCATTTCTTTGGAGGTCAGAAATCTGATGAAATAGACAGTGTGTCCTACAGTCCTTCCATTTTCAAATACAGCCATGTGAAACGAAAGCTTACAAGGTCAACAAAAAACAGCTTAGCGACGACCAGAGTGTCAAAGGCACC
Source organism: Stylophora pistillata (assembly GCF_964205215.1). Taxonomy (NCBI): domain Eukaryota; kingdom Metazoa; phylum Cnidaria; class Anthozoa; order Scleractinia; family Pocilloporidae; genus Stylophora; species Stylophora pistillata. The sequence continues at coordinate 19,494,876 of NC_142527.1, read as the reverse complement.
CCCACATGACCGAAGGAAAGGTCGAAAACTGGTAAGGGACGTAAGGAGCACTTTGTGTTTTGACGAGGGGACGTTCCAGTTTGCATTAGTAGTGTGAAATAATCGGGCAAATACATTCTGAACGGTTTTCTTTCTGTTGTTTCGTTTCCGTTTAGCAAGCTGAAACTGCAAAAGGGCGTCCTAAACCAGAGGTTTGTAGTCCAGAAAACCCTAAAGTGTGGAGTCCGTGTTTACCAGCAGACAACCCATTAAAAGAGCATGATTATTGCAAGGGGCAGGTAGATTTGCAGTCAATGAACACAGAACAATCCATAGTCAATGAACTGCTAGAACTGTACTGCAGAGTAAAAGAACTTGATGAGGAAAAACGAAAATCTCCGTTCAAAATGCCTTCTCTTAGAACAAGTAAGGCTAGACGACAGCAAATTCCAATTTTGAACTGGGTTCCCCAGCTATGAAACCTTCGCAGCTTTGTTGTATAACTACCTGGAAGGTGTTGGAGCTATAGGAAGAATGAGACAATGGAGAGGTAGTAAAATGTTTTCAAAGAATCCTTATCCAAAGAAAGCAGCTAGAATTGCCAAGCTGACTCCAGAAGAACTATTCATGGTTCTTGAACGATTAAGGGTAGGACTGACCATAACTGACTTGTCGTTACGATTTGGAATAAGCGAGTCTAGTCTCACTACGATCTTTACCTCATGGATTAATTTGCTGTTCTTTCATTTAAAAGATTTGTGTGAAATGGATGGAAAGGCAAAGCAGTTTTCCAAATTCCCATGCTTGAAAGTAATCATTGATTGTACAGAAATTTTTACTCAAAAGCCTTCGTGCCTACAAGCCAACAAAGATATATACTCCAAAGGTCACACAACCTTTGATTTCCTTGTTAGAATAGACCCCCATGGGGCTATTGTGTGTCTCACAAGCTGGGGTGGAAGGACATCTCACAAACATATCACTGCCAACTCCCCCGGCTTAACTACAAAATTGAACAGGGGTGATGAGCTTATGGCAGACCGAGGATTTGCTGTACATGACCCGTTTGCTGATATGGGCGTGAAAGTGACCATTCCAGATTTCAAAAGGGAAGGAAGATCTCAACGAAACAAAATGGAAGGAAAATTATCAGAAAAAATTACAGAGGCAAGAATTCATGTTGAAAGGGCAATTCAACAAATTAAATCATTTCACATTTTAGACGATGAAGTCCACTTATGCATGGCTCATTTGGCTGAGTAAATATTCAGTCTGTTCCTACTTGATTAATTTTCAAAGCCCAATTTTACAGCAATAACATGATTATTGGGTTGTGCCTTTATCCACTGAACAAAAACTATTAGTTTAAATAGAGCATGAGAATAGTCTATCCACACGAGAAAAGTTAAAATTCCAAAGAGAGGGGGGTTGAGAAGTTTTTGTTTTCCTCAGGCATTTTTTTAAAGAGAGTTGGTTTTTTAGAACAACCCTTCCTCCACTTACTCTAAGATGAAACACGAATCGCCAAGTAGAGGTATTTTCTGAGGGGTGGAGAGCCAAGTAGTGGTGGGGAGGTGCAGGGGGGGGGGGTGTTGGACCCTAAAACTCTCTGAGTGGTATGGATATTGTCTGGAACAATGCACTAAAACAACTGTAACTCTGGTCAGTAAAAACATGAGAAATTACTTGCCCTTGTAAGTTGTAAACATGCTGTTCAGCACAGCCCTGGACAAGACAACTAAATTTTATTGAAACTACGTGTTAATTAACTAGCAACAGGAAGGTGATAAACAGTATTTTGGCTCTAAGATAGTTAAATTCTGAAGATGAATTGGGTGAGAAGGCCTTTAAGGCAAAACATTTTCCTAATGGAAAAAATTTGAAGTGAACACTACAAAAAATAGAAATCTAGATATGATCTGCCTTGATTGATCAAAACACAGCCAGGGAACTGCTAAGTTCAACTAACTAGCTTGGCCTCCCCTCCTCCATTTGCGACTAGACAGCCTGAAGCTACTGCTTAAAAACTTCCCCATGCCCTGGCCACAAGTGGCCTATGCAAGGGCTCCAGGTTGCTGAATCTGGCCCGCAGAAAGCAGAACCAATACTGGCCATAAATCAAATGAAAGTATTGGAGATGGTATAAGGCTCAATTTACCCACTGACCCTCCCCCAAAGCAGCCTGTCCCAGGTGTCAGTGACAGACTCCCCTTCAATTCTCTTAGATGCCAGTGGGTTGGGAGAGTCCATGTTTTGTCAAATCAAGACAGAAAATCAATCATGTATATTTTACTACATGTAATGAAAAAGGTAACAACAGTGATTAGATAACTACAGAGAAGAGTTATCTTTGATAACAACAGGCAGGAGGTGTTTGAAATAAAACTCTGTGAGCTTTGGCAGCCACTCAGACTCCCATTTATTTTTTTCAAAGTGAATTCTTTGGACAAACAATCCATTTAAGCCAAGACAAAGATCTGTCAACATAGCAAAGTCAAACCATTGTATTCCTGATACTCCTTCCTGACCCTGGACCTGGTAAAAGTAATTGTGATTTCATTCAGCTGTAGATGGCCATCTTTCATTTTCAGGCAGAAAGATTTCTTTTTGCCTTCTTTTGGAGCTTGCTTACTTTTAAATGCTTCCAATGGTGTCACCCCCTGTGCAGATTCAATATATTTCACTTCCAAACCACCAGTTGATGGCTTAGCATTGGGATCATAACCTAGCCTGTCTGGAGAAGCTCCCAACCCAGGAAAGTGTGGATTAATTACAAGGCCACAGTGGAAAACCTTAGTTCTAGGAGAACCATGTGAATTTTGATATCGTACATAGAGCTGAGAAGCCACATCTTCATTTTCTTTGCCAAGTCTAATGGCTTTCAAGTGAGGCATAGAATCACAAGTGGTAGATAAGCGGTTTGCAAGTTTTAACACATCTGCCTTTTACATTTAATTATGTTTCCAAAATTAGAAGCTGTCAATCTGAGTTTTCTTTGTTTAAACCAAAGCTCACTAGAGGATTGAGGCTGAGTTTCTTTTTCAATTTCCCAGCCGCGTGCTGCTGAATTGAAACCTTGACATTGTTATAATTGTAGAAGTCAAAAGCATGGTAACTCATGGGAGGTATTGAAGGAATTTGAACTGGATAGGTAATCGGGGGTTGAAACGTATTCTCTTCATCAAATGTGCCATTTTCACAGAATAATGTAACAGGAACTAAGGAAACCTGACTTTCTTTGGACGATTTACACTGTTCAGCTGGAGAAATCACAAGCAATAGAGTTGTGTTCTCCTTGGGTGTTTTTTGACATGGAGCTGATATAATCTGTGGGAGAGAAACATTGTCAGAGGATATTTGCACATGAGGAGTGGCTTCAACATCAACAGCATAACCAGGTAGTAGTCTGGGATCATCCTCATCCAGCTCTTTTGGTAGCTTGTGGGTTTCAGCAAATGCACATTCAGATTTCATGAACTTGCATTTTAGTAGATAATAAACAGGTGGCATGGACTTGTCTTTGTTCGCAGTAAGTATTGCCATTTTTAAGTTCTGCTTCATTTGTTTATCAGTCTCTTCACTTACATAATTTCTAGAAACTCCAAAAAATTGCACCGAGACTGTAGGGGTTGCTCTAAATTTCTTTGCTAGAGGCTGCTCATCAAATCTTGATTTATAAAAATGGATTTGTTCAGTGGTTACTGGATCAACAGAGGTACCTTAAAGAAGAAATTGATTGAAAATTATTTTGAACAGTTCTTTCTAATTCAGGAAACTATGGGTAGATATACTATTTTCAAATGAAATTAAAAAGGAAAGTGACATGTAAGCTAAGCTAAGTTTTGTTTACCTTTAGGATTTGACCAGCTACAAGGTAGTTCTGTGCAGGTTGGATCTGCTGGCAAGGTAGTTTTGCCTTCGGAAACAATGTCACAAAGTACAAATAACAGAGCACCAGCATGGCTGCAGTCACCTCCTTATCTGCAGGAGTAATAAATAGAAATTTACCAAACCCCTAACATACAATAAACTGCTTGAGAAAGCTGAGTGGTGTCAAAGATCATTCAATAAAATAATGTAATTTATTAAGTGTAATTTTAGGCAGCCAATACGTTACAGGAAAGTTGGTATTGAAAGGTTTCATTTTCCAGGACAGCTAGTCAACCAAATAACACACCTGAATTCTGTCATCAACATACTAAGGATCATAAAAACAGGCCTGAATGAAAATACAATAACTTGCCTGTTACAGTGACAGCAAGAACAAAATGTACTGATCACAGTATGTTTTACTTTTCTGAATTGAGTACAGATAAGTTGTAAAACATAATTGATTACCTTACCCAACAGTGAGAGAACAGTAAGCATAAACAGGCTTGCTGGTATCTTTCTCAAGCACTATATACACAATCTTTGTTTCCTCTGGGTCCATGGATAAAGATGGATTGCAGCATCCCCTTAGGGCCTACATGGTAGGATGTTCTGGCAAAGAACAAACCCTAAAAGATCAGATCAAAATAATATGTAACCACTTTAAAATCAGGCTGAAAAAAATGTAGAGTTTTTACAAATACCATAAAGAGAACTAAATCAATCTCTACACTGAAACAGATACATAAGCATGTGCTGCAGCATTAAACATTTAACACAAAACCAATTAATAGTCTCCCTCAGTTTCCATGACAGTTGACACAGCTCCAACTGAAAAATAAATCACCACATTGTTATATTACAGAGTCGTTTGGGCCACGGTTTCGCAATTAATTTGTCCGCATATCTGATGCAAATGAGGAGTCTACTGAGATATGTTATACTCACTGCTTACTTAACTGAGTGAATTGCTGCCAAGCTCGAAGGGTCTTGTACTTTCTCACATCAGTTTGGCTGTAACCAACCTCAAGCAAAAATTCCTTAACAAGAGCCTCATCCATTGGCTGCGGGATAGTTAGCAAACTTTTCTTCCAGTCTTTTAGCTTCTGGAGCTCCATAATCGAAGGTATCTTCGAAGAGGAGATATCCTGCATCTCGCCAACAAGATTCCATTTCGAGTCCGGCCTTGATGCAGAGCTCTTTTTCCAAAACTTTTCTCTATGTCAACACCTAAGCTCTTACAAATTTGTTTCAGCTTTGCCTTCCCTAATTTTGACACATCTTTGAACGATTTTAAGATTGTGGCCGGTAAGACGCAAATCCTCCTCTCTTGCCGACATTTTGGTTTTCCTCATTTAGTTTACCCCAAGGCGCGAAGCATTGTGGGATCGTGACAATTCCGCGCAGGCGCATCACGAACATATACTTCATTTTTTTCAGCCAATCAGCAGTTTTTCCGCCGTGTCTTCATGTCGAAATTTTTCCGTCGTTAAGCGTTCATGATGACGAATGTTTATTCTGCGAAATGCCCGACAACAGAAGTTGAAACTAGGACAACACATAGTTCCTATTCTGCAAGTGTAAGTTCTTTCTTAAGCTCTGTTCTCAGATACCGATACGTCTACAGAGATCACAGATTATCGAGTATTCAATTGTTGGAAGAATTGTTGAATACCCTTAGTCTGGGTCAGCTTGGATGGAAGTACGTCGGTACTGAAAGTACATCGGAAGGTCACATAGAAGCACTTGGTGACATTGATAATATGTGGGTTGATCCAGGTGTTCAAGTAGTGTTTGAAAATCACACTGTTACGGAAAGGAAAGGACGTGATGTGCACCTCCTTACTGCAAAGTCATTCGACCATCCTGGATTTTACCGCCTTTTCAATGAGTCTGGTGAGTTACCCAAATACTATAAGCAATGTGAAGATCAGGTTTCTGAGGGCCTTGCCTACATTTCCAGCGAAATGTTCATGATAACAATGTTTAAAATGTTGACGGCAGTAATCGATGCCGAAAGTCACAAAGGCCCAGCAATTCAACGGCCTGCCTTGTCACAAATTCACATGAAAACAGACAATGTGTTTGCTCTTTATTGTCCAGAATGGCCAGATTTTGTCAGACAGGTTCGCTTTAAAAATTCCAAATGGCCATGTGGAAAGGCCCTACAACAGTTAGCCAGAGCTGGTTGCCATGTTGTTCCCATTGGTAAACATAACAGTTCAACCAAATCTCTGGAATGGAGGCTTTCATTTTCCTCAGCAGAAAAAATCATTATGCATTCACTGATCAACTCCACTCAGTTGTATACTTACAACATGTTGAAGCTCCTCCTGTCCCATCTCATGAAAGAATACAAGGTTGTTGATGAGGTACTGTGTACATACTATATCAAAACTGTCTTTTTCTTTGCCATTGAAGAAGAGCCTGAGTGTCGTTGGAAGGAAAGTGCTTTGCTGGATTGTATTCATTTGGTGACATCTCGGTTATGTAATTGTTTGAGAAACCAATTGCTGCGAAACTTTTTTGTTCCGGAGAATAACATGATTCAGCATCTTCCATTTCAGTCATGCAGCGAAGTGGCAGACCTCATTCATAACAGAATCTTGTCAAAATTGGATATAGTACTCATCCATCTGGTAAAGCTTGGTACAGTGGCTTTAGAAGAACATAATTGTTTGGCTAAATTGACATCACTGCCAGAAATGACAGATTACAGTGATGGTGGAAGCTCAGAATCAATCTCTCAAACAATGATTGAAGCATTAAGAAATCTGTCTCCTGCTATAGAAGAACATTTTTTAACAACAGTTGAATCTACATTTTGTGAAGGAAGCATGTTATCACGTGACCGGTACCGGATGCAAATTAGGAATGACTTACAAAACTTCCTTGACCCCGTTTTTTATAACACTTTACCAGCACAACTTTCCTTGAGGAAGCTGGAACAGGGATTATTGCCCTTTATTGACCATGTACCTACAATGTTTCCAGCCCCAACTGCAAACTGTTTTGTGCAGATTTTGTATAGAGCATGTGGAAATGTTTGCCACCAAGCATCACAGGTGGCAGAACTTGACAGAGAAAAACAAATGTGGCAGGACAAGGCTGAATGTTACTACCAGAGAGGGAGATATGTTGTGTACAATGATGGATTTGATGATAGGGGCTTCTCTGGCACAGTTCACTTGATGCAGTTTTACTACCTGAATGGAAACTTTGATGCTTGTTTTCAACAAATAATTTCCATTCAAGAATTTTTAAACTTTGACTCCTTTGAGGAAGTCAAGGATATCTGTAGATATGCTGTTTTGACTGAAATATGCAATCCTGTCCATTTGCCTCAATTGATGAAAACAGACCCTAGTCTGCACAAATATTTCAGTTCCTTGAAATGTGGAGATTCAAAATTCATTAATTCAATGGCTTTTGCTTACTACATGAGTATCAAAGTAACTCAGAAAAGGGAACAAGGAAAATGGCCAGAGTCACTCATAAGAAGGTTTGAGAATTTCTGCCAACACTTTTTGCATCTTCAAGATCCTTTAAGAATTGACAAAGTAGCAAGAGAATCATGTGAAAAACTTAGAGACATATTAAAGCAGGAAACCTAAAAAGATACAGTAAACCCCTCTGAATTAGAGCAGGGTGTTTAAAAATGTGATGGAATAGGATGTTGTTACTGGTGCTAGAACTCATACAATGCTTAGGTTTCAGTCTGTCGTCTTTTTTGTGTAGTTTCTAATGTAATGTTTGTATACCTTCCTTTAACAAACACTCCCTTTAGTGTTAATAAGGAGTTTGTAATGTCCCAAGAAGTTACTGCAGTCAAAATTCAGAAATTACAGCAACAATACTGCTAGTAGAATGTACTTGTATCCCTGTGCAGATGTCACGTGGTGTTCATTGTTTAACTTAATAGACCATTTATTTTTACACTTCTCTGCTCAGTGACCTGGCCTTTGAATGGCAGCAAGGCTGGAGGTGACCTTACTTTGATACATACATCTCTCATTTTTTTCATGTGAATGCCCCTAATTAGCATAAGAACAACTTGATTTATGCAACAAAAGCAGTGAGGTCTGTATCAAAACAAGGTTACCTCCAGCCTTGCTGCCATGCAAAGGTCTATTGATCTCTGAGTTGTCAGTTCACATTCCTTTTTGTGTTCAAGTCAACATTAATCCCATCCCAGTGAATACTGTGATTTAAAAGTGACTAGCATTAAGAGAAGCCATAGTTTATGGCCTCAGAAATACTCCTAGGCCAAAATGGTTTGTTGCCACCTTTACCTGGCCCCCTAAAATTTAATGTTTTATGTTCTTAACAATGTCAAGAGATTCCCTGACCATTTGGCAAACTTTAATCAGATTGGCCACAAAAAGGCACTGATTTTTGTTAGACTACCCTGAAAGCTTGTGCTGGCGAAAAATTGACAAAGTTTTCTTTTAATGAAGAAAAATAAGATGGTTTTTTGCTTATGTTTCTTTATTTTTGTTTATTTTGCTGTAATTGTTTTTGGTTGTTTATTTTAAAGATTCTATCCATCTGGGTATCTTATTCTAAGGGCCTGGCTAAACAAGGAAACACTGTCGCAGAGGCAATTGTTCCAGTTTAGCCACATGGGAAACATGCTACGGAAACAAATTTTGCTGCTTGGAAACAAGAAAATGATTTTGCCTCAGGTCAAAAACATTGTACTTCCCGGACACAATATTGGCTACTGACACGTTTTCAGTTTAGCCACCATAAAAGCAATGCATGTTGCAATGACATGCATGAGTGCATGTTGATCATAAAAATAAATTTGTGGATGAATGGAGGATCAAAGGAAATCAGAAGGGCATCTGTAATAGTTAACAAGCAAGTGGCTCTTGTTATTGTAAAGCTTATGGACTGCCAAAAATCCCAGCATAGCCAATCAAACCCAATTGAACTGTATTTCAATCAAAGTCAATCAAACTAAATCAAACTTGATCCATGGATTGAGTTCAGCGGTCAAACTAAATCGAACTCGCACAAAAATAATTGGACAATTGAACTAAACAAAACACAATCCAGTGGATTGTGTCCAATTGTTCATTGATTAAATTCACTTGAACAAAGATTATGTTATGTGATCTTGAAACACAAAAAACATTTGTTATACTGAACTCGAGTCTCGAAAAGCTTGTTATTGATTTTCAACACCAGTTCTACAAAAAATCAAAAGTTCGATGTAGTTCGATTGTCTAATTATTCTTATGAGTTTGGTTAGATTGCTGAACTCAGTTGAACTCAATCCATGGACCGAGTTTTATTTAGTTCAATCGAGTTCAATCGAAATACAGTTGGATTAGGTTTGATTGACTATGCCAGTATAATTAGATAAGGGTTTCTAGTTTTTGGTGTCTAGCCTGTAAAACTCCACCCCTCATACCTAAAATATCAGTTTTTCAATGTGCACAGTGTCTAGAAATGTTGAAATGAGAATTTGGCACATCAAAACAATTTCCCCAAATGATGATTTTTCCTCATAATTTCTTATATCCTCTGCTTTTTAATGTGTTAATCAAGGAAAAATGGAGTGTCATTCATTGTTCATTTGATTGGTCAGTAGAACTTACTCTCAAAGTCAATTTTCTCCGCAGTATTCTTGGACTTGATACAAGTTTCCTGGTTTTACAAATGAATACTTTTCCGTCATCCTTGATTGTCCAGTCTTGAACTTCTATCCAATCATCCAGTTTTTCACCTGAAAATTGTTGGCATCAATCACATGTAACAGAATCACTTAATAGACCCTTTTCATAAATGAAAATTTTCAACCCCCTTCAAATTTTACATGCAGTTAGGCACTCAGGGGGGGATGTACAAAAATGTCCTTTTTAAAGGTTGCAGCACTCTTGTTGCCATGATAACAACAGCTGCTGGTTCGAGGCCTGGGGCGTTATTTTTATACAAAAACATCGTAAGAAAAGTGTTATATGTTTATTTCTCTATCTCAAGCTAAATACAATATTACAGATTGGTACTTCTAGCATACATGGTGACATCATTCCACTTTACTTTGATGCATTCAGTTTTCCCTGGGAGTGAATGTGAACTTCCCAATAGATTTTTTACCGTGGTATGATAAAAGCACATATGATGGATGAGTTACTATTGCGTATTAATCACCCTACTTTGTATAATAGAAGGATTCATACTATTTTAATAATTTTATTTAAGGCCTTGCATGGACTTGTTCCTGAATATATATCTAAGTTATTTAAATTATGCAATCCTTGGGTTTCACCCACGTGACCAATACCTTAGCAATGGTTACTATCCGCCATCTTGGTGTCCCTCGAGCATAAACAAACCGTATCTAACAAAGAGTTCATGCGAGAAAGAAGGGATGGTTTTATGCATTATTGTTGGCTGTTCGAGCAAAAGTGGAAAGCATAAAGACTAAGGATTTTTTCGTATAATAAATTAATAATTTTATTTCTATAGCGCAAAATTCATTATATATATGATCTAATGCGCTATACCTAAGATCATCATAAATCAAGGGGAAGAACAGGAGGAACTAGAAGTTGTTGTATTGTTCGAGGCTTGCGGCTGTTGTAGATCCTCGATTTTTTGGTCGAGCTTTTCTTTGAGCTTCTTAGCCCATGAGAAATCGATGTCTTTAGCCCTCGCATACGGCACTTCATTGACCTATGTCGGCAAAATCCATGAGCATTTTACCTAAGTGCAAGTAAGCTTGGGGTGTCACGAAAACTCACACCCCGAAAACTCAGACTCCTCGAAAATTCAAGAGATAAACTCGACTCATGATCACTCCTGGTAATCCCTCATGTATTTTGACCTTTTGGGTCTTCATCCAACTGAAGCAGCAAAAGCAAGGCCGCAAGTTGCACGTTTCGCAAAATCGTCCGATGGTTGAGTATTAAAACATTTTAGAGTGACAGAAGACTTCATTTAGCTTAGATTTCCTCCATTTTTCCCGTTAATTTTGAACTTTTCATTCACAGTTAACGGGATCAAATGCGCTCGCTCCAACACCAAAGTATTAAAATGTGGCGTGATTTTGACGAGCCGAAAGTGACGTTTGTTTACCTTTTTGTACTTCGTCGCACAGATCCTTGTTGTCGCTCTGTTAAAATTCTTAAATATTTCGCGATAATAATGGATACAAACAGAGACTCGGCCCACCAGTCCCAAAACGAAGACAATTTTGCGACCCTTGGGCTAGAGTTCTTAAATGAGACAGAAAGAGAAAAACAACGCGAAAGAAGACTCGGCATCAGCGCCGTCACGATTCGCCTCACTGAAGAATCACTCTTGATATTGTTGTTCGTCTTTCGCGTCGGATTTGTTGCATTATTCCACCGGTTATATTATAAAAAAATTGGTTCATGCTTTATGCTATGCACTATCGAATTATGGAGCACTTCGGAAGCTTGGAGAACACTTCGAGGGACCTGAGTTTTCGGTGTCTGAGTTTTCGTGACACCCAGCGACCTTGCCATGAATTCTAGGAGTTTCCTTTAACATAAATGAAACACTCGCGATATGTGAGCATGACTCAGCCAGTCCAGCTTTGCATCCCAAGCAATGGGCTGACAAAATAGTCCCATCGTTTTCGGAAATGACCCAAATGTTCACTAAAGGATCATTCATATGCTGTGAATGCCAAACTCGTGCCCTCACGGCATACTTGCCGGCGATTACTTTGCCTACAACTGAGGTTACAAATCCCGACACCATTTGATTAAACGCCTCTAGACTCTTGAACGCCTTGAACTGCTTCTTGGTGTAGAAGCTGGTCTCAAGAACGAGGTAACTCAGCAAGTCCGACGCTTCCACAGGAGGCAAGCATTTTGGACTGAGCTTCTCGGCTGGTATGCTTGCAGGGTCAACCCCAATGACCGAGATCTTTTGCAAACATCTTTCCTTCCAACTCTCTAAGCTTTCGGCATACTCAGAGAGCACTGGGATACCTTAAGATGAATGCCAGATACTTTTATCGCTTTTTTCTTCCTGGATATTCATGTAGTTGGCGAAATAATACGGCGATAAGAGAGAGGGCTTCACTATAGAAATCGACTAATTATTCATAAATTTGACACCCGAGGGACACCAACATGGCGGACACTAACTTCAGCAAAGCTTGTGACGTCACCTGAAACCCAACCATTGTAGCATTAATTTGCGGAGCGACAATATTCTTACTGATAATGAATATATGAAGTTCATATATTTTGAACTGCACTATTAGAAACGTATGATGTACGAGGATCGTACATCATACGTATCTAATACCGCAGTTCAAAATAAATGAACTTCATATATTCATTGTATCTGATTTATCATCACGGGTTTATTACGAATCAACTTAACGGCCTGCTCCCAGTTGGATTGTTAGCTCAATTGGTAGAGCGCTGCACTAGTATCGCAGAGGTCAGTGGTTCGAATCCCATACAGGCCTAATTTTTTTCAGGTCTGATTTTCGCTATTGCATAAATAGCGCTCTCTACTGCGAGGATCGTACATCATACGAATATTCTTACTGTACCTAAAGTAAACACCATTACTTACTGTCTTCACTCTCTTGTTTATCAGGGCAGTAACTTATGGAATTCTCTCCCTAACTACATGAGATCGATTCCTGAATTAAGTAAATTTAAATTGGAATTTTCCAAAATGAAGTTTGACATTGACTGTTATACCTTTGCAGTAAATAATATTTAAAATTTTTAACTTATTAGTCACATTTAAATTTATTTATACATATATATACATATATATATATATATATATATATATATTATTTAATTTTCTTTTATTGTATTATTGTATTTTAGTAATTTCGATATCTTTACTTGGAGATATTAGCAATTATTTGCTATCTTTAATTAAGTTTAAATAAAGTTATTGTATTGTGCAGTATTGTACAGCTTCGGTCATTTTTGCTGTAGGGTAAAACAGGGAAAACGTTTGTCTAAAGTTCTCCAAAAGTACACCGATTCTGGAACTGAAACTACGCGCTTAGTTGGTTAAAATATTCTAGTTTTTAAATATATAAAAATCTCTGCGGGTCAGCCTCTACTTTTTATAGTGGCAATTCGCGAACGAAGCTCAAAAATCAGATATTGCATAAATTGGCATTGTTTATCTAAATCTAAATCTAAATGTCTAATCTGCAAAGGGCAGTACCGTACAAACGTTTCAGACAAATGAAAAGTGCAAGACTTTGAAAGAATGTTGTCTTCTGAGCAAGATCCCGAGGAAATCTCACATCTAGCTTTAAAGCCTTGGTCAAACGGCGCATGATAGTCGATGATAGTTGATTCTTTTCAAACTGTCACCAACTATCATTCGCATGGTCAAACGGCCAAAAAAGTTCGTGATAGTTGATGATGGTACTGGCAGTCGCGCGAGCAGCTAGTTCCAGGCTCTTTCCGCGTAAAATGTGAACACTAATTAACAAATGGTAAACACCACAGCGTACACTATTGAGTTATGGATGCACGCGGGAGGTTGCTAAGCACGAAAAAAGCGTAAGAGTCGCTCGAGGCGATAGCCGAGAGCGACTCTAGCTTCTTGAGTGCTTAGCAAACCTCCCAAGTGCATCCATAACTCAATAGTGTACGCTGTGGTGTTTACCATTTGTTTTATAACATAACATTGATACATTGTAGCTAAAGAGTTCCCGTTTATTTAACAAATCTTACGCGACCAGAAAAAACAAGCGCGCGCGGAAAAATAGTCTTTGCATTTGCTCACGTCAGCAGCGTACACCCATGGGCAAATGGGGAACGCTAAATTGACCAATCAGAGCGCGCGCTTTACTTTGGTTATGTTATAACATGGCTTCGCGTGAGACAAACTTGTTGAAGTATGAATTTACGACGAAAGAGGGCGGTAGCTTGCTTACTAGTAATCGATTTGTTGGAGGAATGTACGTCTATTAGACGTAATATCAGGTCATTACTACATCTCGTCGTTGAACGTTTAGTGAAACGCTGTTTTTTCGGCGGTGTCTCTTCGAATTCCTGCGAGTTGACGCTTTCTCCAGATTCTTGGTTTTCAATATTTTCTTTCTCATTATTATTATCTTGGGTATAAAAACGAATTTCTGAAGCTAAAGCTGAGCCTTGCGAGGAGCTTTTGGTGACCATTCTAAACGGGCCCGCCGATTTCCGGGAAAAACAGCTGCCGGAACTATCATACGCGTGGTCAAACGAGAAAAACTATCATCGACTATCATGAAGAATTTGAACAAGCTCAAAATGAGTGATAGTTGGTGATAGTCGATGATAGTGCATGATAGTTGGTGGTCAAACGAAAGCGCGCGCTTCAATTATCATCGACTATCATCAACTATCATCGACTATCATGCGCCGTTTGACCAGGGCTTAAGAGGAAATGTGGCCAAAAATCAAACATTTTCAAAATATGGTGGCAACAGCCAAAAAATCGATTCAGCTCATATTCTCAAGATAGGTAGGCCTTATGGTTAAACAAAGCACTGCGTACTTCGTTTGGCTGAATATCGATTTATTTTCGAGAAAATCGACAAAAGCTGAATTTCGTCCAAATGCCGCTTTTAAAGCTCAAAATTTCAGACGAATCTCGGAGCGTTGCGCCACGAATTGAAAAAACTTGGACCGATTAAAAACTACCAAATCTTGAAAAACAACATCAGTACATAATTTGACAGCAATTTTAGGGCATATGGTATTTCGTGGACTGGACTGGACTGGACTAGTAAAACGCCGACTAGTAAAACGCCGACTAGTAAAACGCCGACTAGTAAAACGCCGACTAGTAAAACGCGGACTGGTAGAACGCGGACTAGTAAAACGCGGACTAGTAAAACGCGGACTAGTAAAACGACAACAACAAAAAAAACAATTTCATACGAAGGCGATCATAAGACTTAATGGCAAGCCAATTTAGTAAGTGACAATCCCTGTTTGACCTTTAAGCTGCAAATGGGTTTGAAATGCGCCAGATACAAACGAATTTATAAGTTTAGGCTAAGTAAGAATTTTATTCAGCACCAGTTCAAAATCCTAAAATACACTTTCGTCGTAAATTTCACGGCAGAAACGGAGGAATTCGATAAATAAAAGTCGCATTAAATCTCTTTGTGTCTAGGTAGAAAGAGTCTCATTGACTTCAGCTTTTCGGTGGAAGAAAAACCGATTTACACACGCCATTACAGAAAACAAACAAGCAGACTGACAACTCCAAAACACATATTTGCATTCACTTACAATTTGACTTTCCGTGAAATTTTAAAACGGAACAGAGGTAAATCTTCGAAGATTAATCGTCGTTGGAAATAAAAAATACTTTCCGTAAGATCTGTAACTGTTTGTCTTTTTACGAGAAAATCGTCGCATGATCATTTAACTCGTGTGTGTTTGTCATACCAGTACTGCTGTTTCTTCAAAAGCGTATGCTTCTTTCTTCTTTAATTGACAGGTGTCACATCGTGACAGTTGCTTATCAAAAAAATGTTTCGGCGTAAACATTCTCTTTAACTTGAATAACGCTTGTTTTCTTTATAACTCACTCGCCATCAAATTGTGAAGTTCAAGGAGGATTTTCCCGTAATTAAACTCGTAATTGTAGCCCTAAATCATTCGGGTTCTTTTAGCAATCATTGTTTTTATGCGTTAGAAAAAGATAAAAGTGTTATTCACCAGCATAGGTCGGTCCGTAATGGGAACTTCTGAACTGCTCGTATATTTCTGAACTGTTCAAAAATTGGTGTAGCATCCTGGATTCTTTAAGGCTCGGGTCGCATTACGACCGAATTGTTTACTCTAGGGATTAAACTCTGTCAACACAAGCATTTTCTAATGCGACCCAATTTTTGCGGTTTCCTAAAAGTTTCAAAATTCTAAAAATCATCAAAGACGCCGGTGTGCCTGGGTGGGGCTGACCGATTTTGCCAAATTTTTTTGAAACGAAAGGACCCGCGTCCGTTGCGGACAAAGTTGTCCTTTGTGCGTGGGTGTGAAAAAAGATAAAAACCAAAAAGAGCGGGAAATTTCTCCATTTCTCAATTTCTTCATCTCTCAATTTCTTCATCTCTCAATTTCTTCATCTCTCCATTAGCAAAACAAAAGCAAACCTTCGATTTTGTTGTTGTTAAATAGCTGAAAACAAAAGGACTATAATCGCCGTGCAAAGTGTTCTGTTTCGCCGCATGGTTAGTTCGGGGGAATGTTTATTTTTGCCGGATGTGAGATTGACTCCGTGATTGACGTTTCCATTTTAACCCGGTTGAAATGCGATCCTAATTAATGTTGTCAATTTCATTTTTGTTTTCCCGTTAAAAAAATTTGGTTTTAGGTTTTTCGAAATCCGATGAAATTAAAACTTGACTGTAATGCGACCCCCCTAAGTAAAATTGTCTTGACTCAGTTGCATTAGAAAACGAAAATTGTCGGCTCGCGTCTCCTTAAATGATTGCCAAAAGAGCCCGAATGAATCAGGGCTACAATTACGAGTTTAATTACGGGAAAATCCTCCTTGAACTTAACAATTTGATAGCGAGTGAGTTATAAAGAAAACAAACGTTATTCAAATTAAAGAGAAAGCTTTCGCCGAAACACTTTTATTTCTAAAGGTAATTAAAAGGCTTCCGAGCAAATTTTGAAACATTTTTTGATAAGTAACTGTCACCATTTGACACCTGTCAATTAAAGAAGAAAGAAGCATACGCTTTTGAAGAAACAGCAGTACTGGTATGACAAACACACACGAGTTAAATGATCATGCGACGATTTTCTCGTAAAAAGACAAACAGTTACAGATCTCACGGAAAGTATTTTTTATTTCCAACGACGATTAATCTTCGAAGATTTACCTCTGTTCCGTTTTAAAATTTCACGGAAAGTCAAATTGTAAGTGAATGCAAATATGTGTTTTGGAGTTGTCAGTCTGCTTGTTTGTTTTCTGTAATGGCGTGTGTAAATCGGTTTTTCTTCCACCGAAAAGCTGAAGTCAATGAGACTCTTTCTACCTAGACACAAAGAGAGTTAATGTGACTTTTATTTATCGAATTCCTCTGTTTCTGCCGTGAAATTTACGACGAAAGTGTATTTTAGGATTTTGAACTGGTGCTGAATAAAATTCTTTCTTAGCCTAAACTTATAAATTCGTTTGTATCTGGCGCATGTCAAACCCATTTGCAGCTTAAAGGTCAAACAGGGATTGTCACTTACTAAATTGGCTTGCCATTAAGTCTTATGATCGCCTTCGTATGAAATTGTTTTTTTGTTGTCGTTTTACTAGTCCGCGTTTTACTAGTCCGCGTTTTACTAGTCCGCGTTTTACTAGTCAGCATTTTACTAGTCCGCGTTTTACTAGTCCGCGTTTTACCAGTCCGCCGTTTTACTAGTCCGCGCTTTACTAGTCGGCGTTTTACTAGTCGGCGTTTTACTAGTCCGCGTTTTACTAGTCCGCGTTTTACTAGTCCGCGTTTTACTAGTCCGCGTTTTACTAGTCCGCGTTTTACTAGTCGGCGTTTTACTAGTCCGCGTTTTACTAGTCCGCGTTTTACTAGTCCACGTTTTACTAGTCCGGGCTTTACTAGTCCACGTTTTACTAGTCCAGTCCAGTCCAGTCCTCGAAATACCATATGCCCAATTTTAGCAATTCTTGATCATTTATTTACACAACGTAATTGAATTTATCCGACCTTCTTCCAACAAGATTAAAAATAGGTCAAAAGCAACCCGTTATTTAACTATGTGCTATACAAAATAATCGACTGAAGTACTGGCTTTTGGAAGATGAAGTGCGGTTCTTTTTGATCTCCGAAGGATTTTTTGGGGAAATGATTCAGTGCGATTTAATCAAATTTTAAAGTTGGATAAAATGAGCTGATTTGACGATGCCGTCAGTTATTCGAAAATGTTCACATTCACACGCAAACTCGATTGTTTCGTATTTTACATCCAATCTACAGCTTATTCAATATAATATCATCTTACCGTCCATATTGCTGTACCACAAAGGGGGATTGCAGTCCTGAAATTGTTGCATTGCTCTCATAATAGCGTTATAACTTGGCAAGATAGTCAACACCTCCTGATAATGATTGTTTACAAAGCGTATCTCAGGGGTTCTCTCTTTCCATTTTGTCGAAAAGGAGGCTGTAATTACTTCACGTAAGAGATCTTTGTTTAAATATAAGTCTTTAACTAAACCGCAAACCAAGTGTTGGCGAAATGTTGCTAGTTCAGAAACATGTTTCTCGTATGCGGAATAACGCTAATTAATTCAAATTGAGGTCCACAGAAATCGACAACTCCGCAAAAATAAAACTTTGGACTGTGAAGCACGTGGCTACAGGAACTAAGGCCGAGTGTTACATAAAGGAAACAGGAGCAAACAATTATTTAACTCTGATCTTTATTTTTATTTTGTAAATTATTGTTTAGGTTGATAAAGCTCATTTTAGGACAAAAAGAACGAAAGATAAACCTAGTTCGGTGATTAAAACCTCTGCTTGCTACAACACTACTGTATTTTACTGTTGATAAGTTTTCTTATGTTGCTGGATTTCTCCATGAAGTTTTCATCAGGTCGCTCCAAAGAAGACAAGAAATGGACATTTTTAGATATTTCAGAAGATTTCCGCGCATTCTGAAGTAAAAACAACCAAAAAAAAAGAGAGGAAAACCTTGATTGCACGTTTGTAAACAGACAGAGCTGAATAATGAAATGCTACGTAGAGGGTACGCGGTGAACAACGCGGGCTCAAGTGTTCTACGTCCAAAATTTAGCGAAATTAGAGGAAAATTAAGGGCTGACTTTTAAAACCAGGAACTCGAGGAACTCTGTTTCCGTCGAAGGCATTTTCCTATTTCCAGAAGTTTTAAGGAGAAAATTAATTTTTTAACATTTTCAGGGGGTGTACCCAAGTTTTTGGAGGTTGTACGTTGTTCTGTAAAAGAAAAGCGGCAAGCAAAACGACGCCTCGAAGCAACAGAATAGGAAATCAACCATGCGAAGGACTCAAAATCCGTGTTTTTGCGGCAAAACCTAGTGCATGCGTATACGTTATTCAGCTCTTTCTTGTAAACACTGAGAGTGGGGAGTTGGGAGTTACTCCATCACGGGCTACGAGCGGGGCAAGAAAATGTGAAATGTTCAGCAGGCAACCGTGGACGATACTCCTACTCTTGTACGTTGGATCAGCGATGATCTGATCGGCCCAAAATAACGACTATGAAATATAAATATAGAGGCAAGACCGATTTAAAATTTACTTATCTACGTTGTATCGAGGAAGTGGTCAGGGTTTTCCTCGACAGTGAAAACAATGTTAGGGTGATAGTGATCTATATTTACATATATATATATGTACAGACGGTCATTATTTTCAACCCTGAT
The DNA here is from genome assembly GCF_964205215.1 of Stylophora pistillata. Taxonomy (NCBI): domain Eukaryota; kingdom Metazoa; phylum Cnidaria; class Anthozoa; order Scleractinia; family Pocilloporidae; genus Stylophora; species Stylophora pistillata. The sequence goes on along the minus strand of NC_142527.1, from coordinate 19,475,637 downwards.
TACGGCAAACAGCCGAAAACGTTTGGTTTAAACATTTTAATAATTTTTTTTCTTAATCTTTTAGCCTTGTATATATAATATGAAGTTTTCATTTTCTCTTTTTTTGTATTCTTGTGTTACACCGAATGACAGCACAAAGTATCTTTCTCCAAACTTGGAATGACTAAACTACGCTGCATTTTAAAACCATATGCCTGGTCCCGTGAACAATTATGGATTTCAAACTACTTTGTACCTTTTGCCGATTACTAAACGTAAACTTGGGAGGCGAAGAAATAGCGTTACATAAATCAGGAGATTAAATTGCCTTAATAAAATAAACAGCCATATCTCCATAAATATACAGCCGATTTCGCTGAAACTTTCAGGGACGATAGATATCCATACGAACTTTTACCTTATGGCAACAATGCCGACGACGACGGTCACGTGTCGGG
>NC_142527.1:19267700-19310200 GCF_964205215.1 Stylophora pistillata | reverse complement strand
ATGTCTTGAAGGGAATTTATAAAGAAATGATTATTAAAACTTGTTCGTAAACAGCGATAAAGGACGTACTCCGTGCGCGCTAGATCCATCTCTACTCGCTATTGGCCAGGCTAACACTTTCAGGTTCGTTAGAACAGATCAGATGATATCAGATGCAATTATACAACGTAAATAAATGTACTTAATTTCAGGGTTTTTTTATGTCAATTCTTTAATTAATGTTGGCTGCATCAGGTTAAACTTAATAACAGTTCTCGATTCATAGCACTTTTTTAAGAACCAATTAAAAACCAATTATGGTGAAAACGAGAGGACCACATCTTGTCAAAAAGGAAGTAGTTACATGAGGAGCACAATTTCAAAATAGATCATTTTGCGTCACATTCTAAATACGGCAATCTGATGTTTAAAATTTTCCAACGTTTTTATCTTTAGGTCAAAAGGGCTGCTAAGGTAGAAGAAACAAAATTTAGATTATCTAACACTTTCGCTGAATTAATCTTGAGAAAAACAAGGTTAAAAAGAAGTCTAATCGCACGAAGCCTCATTTGTTACAATAGGAGACGTAAGCAATCGTTGAAAGCATACTTAACGCCACTTTCTCACGGATAGTTATATTTATTTGTCACAAATGATGGCGTGAGTGTGGATAATGATGCGTAGATTTGAATATTAATGTTCTAGACAAAAAAAAATCAAGATAAAGAAAGAAGGTAGAAAACATCAAACACAAGAACAGCACCAATGACTTCTTATCTACATTGTAAGAAAAGTAGAAAAAATAGTATGCGAAACTATGTTGGCTAAACTTCAAAATGTAGTGGAGGTAGTTATTATTACTTTATAACTGGATCCTGAAAAAGTCCATAATTGGAAGTTAGGCCTCGAAAAGAAGAAAACGATGCTTACAACTCATGACATTTGCTTCTTTCGTCAAATAAAATATTTGCATAATAAACACAATGTTGTAGTGGCAAATTCGACTAAACCTTAGCATCAGATTAAAGATAAAAACCTGGTTACCAAAATATCTTAGTACTGCCGCCCCGATAAGAATTCCAGTTTCACTCACAGCAGATGGAAAAATAAGCATAAAAAAATTCAAGTCTGCGAAACTGTGTCAGCTAAACTTCAAAAGGTAATGGAGGTAGTTATAAACACTCGATCATTGGAAATTGGCCCCTATAAAGAAGAAAACGATCATTACAGTTCACGGTGCATAATATTAAAAGATTGCATCATATTATAACTTTGAACAACAACAAACATATGAAACATATGAGTGAACTGCGGTTATGAGACGTATATAAGAACGATCCTTCGCAGTAAAGCACTATTTGAGCAATAGTGGAAATCAGACCTGAAAAAAATTTCAGGCCTGTACGGGATTCGAACCACTGACCTCTGCGATACTAGTGCAGCGCTCTACCAATTGAGCTAACAAGCCAACTGGGAGCAGGCCATCAAATTTATATCGATTTATACCAGTTTATATCGAATTAATTTGATGGCCTGCTCCCAGTTGGCTTGTTAGCTCAATTGGTAGAGCGCTGCACTAGTATCGCAGAGGTCAGTGGTTCGAATCCCGTACAGGCCTGAAATTTTTTTCAGGTCTGATTTCCACTATTGCTCAAATAGTGCTTTACTGCGAAGGATCGTTCTTATATACGTCTCATAACCGCAGTTCACTCATATGTTTCATATGTTTGTTGTTGTTCGATTTATCATCTACGGGTTTATATCGAATTAATTTGATGGCCTGCTCCCAGTTGGCTTGTTAGCTCAATTGGTAGAGCGCTGCACTAGTATCGCAGAGGTCAGTGGTTCGAATCCCGTACAGGCCTGAAATTTTTTTCAGGTCTGATTTCCACTATTGCTCAAATAGTGCTTTACTGCGAAGGATCGTTCTTATATACATATTATAACTTTTTAAAATTTAACTCAAAATTGTTCCTCTTCCACGAGCTTAAAAGCCCTCTTGGTCCTAAGATGCAGGTGGTGGAAAAACTAGATGCAAAGACAAAATTTTAGATCTTTCCCTGGAATATTAGACAAGAAAAGAAAATTATTTCAGGAACAGCCAATTATTAAATGCGACACGGAAGTCTGTGAGATACCCGTTTCACTTTTTTACTTTCGAACCACGTCGCTCAAAATTATTTTCTTGATTCGACGAGGAACTGAACCTATAAAGGATGTCCTTGACGTGTTTCCATTCTATGCGTGCCTATTTTATAAATGGCACCCTATCAGAAAACGAACATCAGGAAGTAATTAAACATCAATATGCAGAACGATAGACACGATATCAAGTTTCCGGTCAATTATTTCAACTAATTGGTCGTTTGGATGAGAACTTTCAATGATAGTGTGTGAATGCCAACACCTTGTTTAAAAAAAAAAAAAATTGTTCCGCTGAAAAAGGAACTTAACCTACATATAAATCCAATAGGATTTTACATCTAAAATATAATTGAAGACCGTTTGTTTATTCAGTCGCAGTTTGTTACACACTGCATCCATTTATAAATCATTGCGATCATGTTAAGCAGAATTCCCATTTTCGTCTACTGTCCCTTATTTTGGCACTAGGAGTTGGTCAATTTTAATTTCACAGAAAGACAGTTATCGCTAAATCAAAAAAATATACGAGGCAGGAGAAAAAAAAGAAACAATAAATAAACCATAGGTCGCGATAATCGTCTTTAAAAAAAAATTCCAATAGGTTTATCTGGCGAGCCAAGGTCATAGAAATAAAGCCTCTATTATGTAAATACCGACCCGCTAATCAAGTGTGGAATCAAGCACAGCAATAGAATAAAGAGAAAATCAGCTATTATTGCTGTTAAGTCTTGGGCTTTAACGACTGGTAGATTTAAACTAAAACAATTCCATTCATTGGTTAATCGCGAGGTCATCTAAATAATCTATTGCAAAGGATTAAAGGTAAATTTTCAGATATTCTCCCTTTTTTTTACACACGCTAAATCAGTACAGGAGATCATGATAGCCCAAGCGTCACCCTTAACGTTACAAGTTGTAAATATGGATGCCAGCAAAGAAGCTTTGAGCCTTAATTTTCAGTTTATCCGGTTAAGCCTGCTGATAATTCGATCTTATTACCTTAAAATCAGTAAATCAAACTTTGTTTTCTTTACCAGCGAAAAAGAGCATTACTTTCTTTTACACTGAAGATGACCTTGGAGGTTGACTTACCCTTCACTCCTTGTCTGATTCTTTCGTCGTAATTTTTCAAAATAGTTTCCACAATCTTGGCTGAGTTTTCGTAAGCCTCGAAAGGCTTGTCATCACTGAAAAAAGAACTAAAACAATATCGAAAGGACTAAATCAGCCGGGCTGCCAGTTATTCTTGGTTAATTTTGAGAATGGGTATGACAAGGTCAAGTGCAATTCTTACCCAGGACAAAATGCATAATCTTTAGGTGAATTTGCATCCCGGATCCTGTATGTAACTTACTGTATAGTTTTCAAGTTGTAGCTCAGTGATAGAGCGTTATATAACGAAATTACAGGGTTTAGGGTTTGATTTCTGATGGGGAATCAGAATTTTTCTATGTCCCACGCTCGTTACAAGACGAATGATATCTCGTTCATTCCACGACAGAGTTCAAATTAACAATTTTCTTCAGAAATCTTTAGGTCTTGTATGATATATTTACGAATCAAAATATATATCTTCTTCAAGCTTTATCCTTTTAGTTTAATTCCTCAAAGTTTCTTTCTTGGCCCGACTTAGGCGGCGGCATGTATTTGGTACATTCCTACCCAAGCTGAAAGATTAGCCCTGACCTCTTGGGTGACAGCCATTCAACGGATCGCATTACATTTTTTGTCATTTTTTAGCCCGAACTCTTTGAAAGCTGGACGAGCCACCTATGGCGGGCCAAGAAAGAAACTTTGACAAATTAAAAGATGTCATATATTTTGGGCTGTAAATATGTCATACAAGACCTTTTTAAAGGCCTTTAAATGGGTCGTTACAGCTGTTCAGCGGTTCGCATTGCAATTTTGACAAAATAGCCCAAACTATTTTAAACCTGGACTTGCCGCTTATGGCGGGCCAAGATAGAGAATAGGAGGAATGAAAACACAAAGATAAGGCTTTAAGATGATGTACATTATGATTTGTAAGTATATATGGCAGAATTTTTTATAGACCACTAAAGTTTACCTTTATTTTACCGCCGCGAAAGAGACGCGAAGTACTTTATTTCAACGGGTCACTATTCAGACTCAAACGTAACAACATAACACGAAATTAATAATTTCTAAGAGATAAAAGGACCATCTGTTAGCACACAAAATTTAAGTTTGTGGCAGAAAAGAACGTCTCTTCACTGAACCCCACTATATCATAAAGACTTACTGCAGATTCTGAAAATTAAATAAAGAAATACTAACAGTTTTCAAAGGGACAGCTAACGAAAGACCAGAACATTAGGAACATTATAAGAATGCTTTAATTTTTTTGTGAGTAAGAAAATTACAACAACCAAATAGCAAAGTTTTAGCGGCTTCCCTTCTCAGTTAAATGAATATAGACGCTAAGCGATTTTTATACGAAAATTGGGCAATGAAAAAGCTTCGCGAAAACAAACTAGGATGGTGCAGAATAACCAACCAGGCAGTTAATAGGACTGAAATAAAAATTGCAGTCAATAAATGTATGCTATCAAAATTTGTAAATTCCCTTACTACCTTCTGCTTTTTTGAAAAGAGAAATGATGATCCGATCCGCTATGTCTATTTCAAAGACACAGAGTACTTTTAAGCCCATTCAGGAGGAATGATAAATATTTCGAAACTTATATTTCTGTGCACATCCAACTTAGTAGAAACCTCTTCTACAGAGACGAAAAAAATACTTCTTTTAAAAAAGAAAATGTTTTTTGGGGTGTGTGTTTCTCTCATTTGGATTGTCTGACAAAGAGAGCCAGAAACAAAAAAAAAAACGGTATAGAGAAAGGCGGAAAAAAGGGAAAGGATAGCACTGAAGCGAAGGATCAGAATTTTGCAAAAAAAAAAAAAACCAATGTCTGTCCACATTGTTTCCACAAACATTTGTAATCTACACCAGGCTATTTTCAAGCATCAATCAAACTCAGCGCTAAGATCTATAACTGTAGAGGTAATAAACAACAACAATTTCTTACCGCGACTCAGTCGACTCTAAGGATAACCTTTGCCAAAAAATAAAAATGCATCAACTGGCCATCCCCCTCCATTCAAGCGATATTTACATTGACAGTGTCCCGCGTAGAAGTTTGATTAGATCCAATGTTCTCTTCTGGCGATAGGCAATTTCTACCACGCGAACATCAAGTCGCCTACCTACCGCGTTTACCTTGATTTTCAAAACATTTGTGTTTGTGTCACGAATAGCCGAGCAACATTCCCACTAAAAAACTAAAAATATTGTTTTTAATTTTTTCTCGAAGAAGTTTGGACCACGTGTGCTAAATGCATTGAGAGAGAAAGAGTTAGAGCACAGTCGCCCACGATAGCATAGATAATGTATAGTCTGGAGTAGAATAGCGTCAAAGTGCCTTTCAATTTGATGTTCTAACAAAATTTCTCATCAAAGACAAGTGTGCGGGGGATAAACTCTTACTACCAGAAACTTCTAAAATGGACGATGTGGTGCCATTTCAAAAGATCACGTAAATAACAAACTACCCCGTGAGATTCCCCGCTGGTATATGAGCCAAAGTCGTATTACTAAATGTTAGTTCGATTTTCTGTTTTCGCTATAGAATCCTCTTATATTTGAAAACAGTTGTAGGGACCATTATCACAACGAACTTATATTAGAATACGAGTAAATTTAGACACTACGTCAAAGACTTCCCACCAGCTTTTTTCTTTACTTCTAAAAACATCCAGTGGAGCAGGAGAAGCTTAAATGAAGGCACGTTCGAAATATTAATTTTTTTCCACAGAGGTAATTTTTTAGGAAAAGTAATTTCAGAGCATTGTGCTATCGTTAACGAGATCTATATTGATTGTTCTAGCAGACTGCTCCTCAAATAGAACCTTAAAATCAATAATATTAAATTTCAAACCACACAGTATCTAACAACTATAGAAGCACCTAAGGCATATTTTGTCATCCTACAAAGTTCTGTTTATTGCGCGCGTTGTTTCAGGCGAGAATGCGTTTTTTTAACTCGAAACAATTACCGATGTTCGTATGCTGAAAGCATTGTATTTACTCCAAGTTTTAGAACAACTTAGTTGGTTTTTCTCCAATGGTATAGGTTGCGCGGAAATTTCGCACATGGTTTTTCCTCAAGGATAACATTTCCTTTCGATGACTCTTCGATGTCACCAGCCATTTTGATAAATGCACTATTTATATAAAATACGATTTTAAGTAAGAAGAATAGAACAATGAAGCGTACTTTTAAATTTATTTCAAGCAGTATTCGTGCGAAACAAGTTCATATCCTTTTGATCTTAGCGCCGCACAAGAAATGAAATTTTGAAATTCTTGATATATGAAGATGTCCATGTTAGTTAACGTATATCTACAAACAATGATTGCAAATGATTATTGATACCGAAAAACCTATACAAGAGGCGAGGGCTTGCTTTGGATTGATTCAAAACAAGTTTTTTCGTTTTCGAGCATCAGATTATTTAGATTTAGGTTTCAACATGATCAGAAAACGTCGGGAACTTTAGCATCGCAGCCGAGAATAACTATCATGAGCGACATAAAAAAACTCCTTAGCATAATCTTATCTTCATCAAAGTTAGGAGGAATATGGAAAAAGAAATTTTCAGGAGTCTTTGAGTTGTGCTCAAACATAGCTTGTTTCCGCTTTCCTCAAATCAGATGTGTTTTCAAAATCCAGTCTTCTTCGCGAATATGTTTGCAATTTTAACGATTATTTTTGCAAGAAAATAATTACTTGGAGAAAATCAAAGTCAAAGTTGTTAGTGGCTCCTTTGTTATTGTGTATATCAATAATAATTAAAGATAAAAATTAACCTTCAGCATTCCAAAAACTGGAAACCAAAGTAGTTTTTACATCCGCGTTTACTTACAAAACATTCAAAATTTAAAACTTTGGTTAGAAAAGAGTGACTCCTTTATTCTTTCAAAAATAATAATTAATAAAATCTGTTGTACTCAAGGCAAATTTTTTATCAGATCATTTTGCTACCTATGCCTATCAAAAAATCCTCGAGACATTGCACATTGTGATATGCGTTACGTGAGACCCTACGGTGTTGCGGGCATAAAACATTAATCTCGTTTATTTCCATTAAAGCGAGGTCAATTTGCATCGCCCAATACTGTACCTCGGAGCTAAAAGAAGAACCCTTGAAGGTTTTGCACAGAAAATCAACTTCAACAGCCTAAATATTTGTTGGAAAACGTACTAGAGGATTAATCCTTCAAAACTTTTACCAACCTTTAATCAATCAACCTGAATTCGAGGCTGGTTTTTCAGCCATATTCCATAAATCGGTACCAATGCAGTGTGTTTGAAGAGTAAACGTAATGCTTTTTCCTACCAGTGTTTCATTTGTGTTTTAATTAACCACAGACTGAACTCTCTGTTACTGAACGATGAGCACTGCTTTTTGAACCACAAGGCACGATAGCATCGCAGTTCTCAAAGATAGATACGGTTTCGACATCTCTATTTTGAATCACTAACGCGGGTGATTAAGTAACAGTCCTATCATCGTATTATGCAAATGACGTTAAGATTACACGGCTTCATAAAAGTCTGTTGAGAAATGTCTCAAATGAATTACACTAAGAAAGCAAATTGCGACAGTTTTTCATGGTGTCTGCACTTTAATTAATTTTACTGTAGCTTTCAATGTCTCGTAGTAACCTACATATAATACATTAAAATATGTAGAAACAAAGAAAAAGGACACTGAAAGTCAAGAGAGAGAAGCTGTGTCGGATAAAGTACGCCATCAGAACAGAAGCTAATTTTCGAGAAATAATTTTCGCAAATAAATCTAAGAATTCATGAGGCGATGTTGACTGTTTTAGCTAGTCCATTACTAAGGGTTTTCCTGCATATTTAAGCTCAAAGCAAACACGGCATTAATGGTGTATGTTTGATAACTTTCATCTAAAGAGCTTTTTATCACAGGACCTTCGTAACTGTGTGAAATGAAGCTGGTGGCGGCTAATTAAAGTATCTCAATACACATAGACAAAGACCAAATATTAAATTCAATTATGAAATTCCAAGCTACCTGTTATGGATTATTGCAAATTCTTTTTCAAAATAACAATATAGTAGGCTTTCCATCTTTAACTTGATTTACTCGTAATAGAAAGAAAGGTTAAAAATTCAGATTGCCAAATGTACTACTCTGAGAAGATAGGATATCAGGTCTGCGGTTTTTCTCATTATCTTTTCCTAATTACACGGCCAACTTTCAACAGTGATCGTAGTATTCTCTAATTGTTCTTTTCCATTCGAAACCAAAACAAACAAATGTAAGACCTATAAGTGCAAAACAACTTGCGAAAGCATTTTCAGCTCTCAAGGGTGCGAAACCCATCCACATTATTAATATGGCAGCTACTCAGGATGCACGTTTCCTTGGGACTAAGTAGGCAACTTAAGCACCGGTCGTTTTTGAGGCAACGGCAACTTTAGCGACCGAAAGAGCCTGGGAAGAGAACAACGTCGTTCCCGCCAAAATATAAACGTTAAGCAGCTAGACGAGGTTTGCGGCGGCGACGTCGGTAGCAAACTCTGTTCGCTTTTAAGATAAGCTGTGTGAGAGCATGTCATCCTTCAGTGAGATGAGAAATCTGCTTCTTTTTTTGTACGATAGTAAAATCATCAGTGACGAAGAATTTTTGACCTTGTACGAAAGTTACAGTTCCAAGAATCCAGAATTCCCTTACAGCTCATACCCTGAGTTTGATTTCGACCAGATGGATGAATCAGAGTGTTTAGCGGAGTTCAGAGTGCGAAAACAGGACATAACGTTATTGGCAAATGTCCTTCAATTACCAGGCACTATCCGCTGTCCACAAAGAACAACGTGTCACCGAACTGAAGGGCTTTGTATGCTTCTGAAGCGCTTCTCGTATCCATGTCGCTATTCAGACATGATTCATCGTTTCGCAAGACCAGTTCCTGAGATAAGTATGATTACCAATACAATGATGGATCATATTTTTTTGAGCCATGGTCATCGTATTTCACAATGGAATTTTGATATATTGAGTCCGCCAATGCTACAGGAGTATGCAGATGTTATTCATGCAAAAGGTGCACCTCTCAGCAACTGCTTTGGGTTTATTGATGGAACAGTCAGACCAATTTCTCGCCCAGGCCAACACCAAAGAATAGTGTACAATGGCCATAACGTGTACATTCCCTCAAGTTTCAGTCCGTCGCTCTACCAAATGGACTCATTGGAAATATGTATGGGCCTGTCGGTAAGTTATGTTCACTGGGATGCCATGAATATAAGCTGCCACATAAGGTTTCTTTAATTTATTAATTTTATTTATCCCTTTTTGTATGCAGAGGGGAGAAAACATGATGCAAGCATGTTGGTAGATTCCAATCTTCTCCAGGAATTGGAAAGGAATGCATTTTCCCCAACTGGCCAACCCATGAGTGTTTATGGTGATCCCGCCTATCCGCTGCGAATACACCTACAGGCCCCATTTCGCCATGGTGTCCTAACACCGATGATGGAACAATTCAATTTTGACATGAGTTCTGTTAGAGTAACGGTGGAGTGGCTCTTTGGTGACATCATCAACGACTTCAAGTTTTTGGATTTTAAGAAAAACCTGAAAATTGGAATGAGTAGTGTGGGAAAAATGTATCTTGTATGTGCACTTCTTAATAATGCTGTTACCTGCCTATATGGAAACAAAACCTCAGAGTTTTTTGGTCTAGACCCCCCTTCATTGCAGTATTATTTTAGATAAATTCTCTCAAATAAACCGAGCAGAAATGAAGGCCATTTTAATTAAACACAAATTCATTAAGTACTTGAATTCTTCTTGGTGGTCAACAATGCAGAAGTGATCAAACTTGTAACAATAATAATGAATGAACTTGGTTTTTTTTTCGAATTCACAAAACGCAAGTAAATAATAAGACATCAATTTCAACAAATACCTGTCTTTTTTCTGAAACAAATAAACACTGACTTTACATGTTCATACTTAGGGAAAATGTCATTCCTTCTTCTCAAGAAGCTTTTCAATAACCGACAGAATGGCTTGATTTGTTTGTTGTTGTTGCTGTAAGACAGTCACCATCACTCGCTGATTCTGCTCTTGCTCTAGTCTTCTTAGATCCAGCTCTTGTTGTCGTAATTCTCGCTCAGTCTAGACTTTCTCTTGCATGAATTCAACTAGTGGTTCGGTGCGAGCACTTCTCCGTTGGCGCTTCGGTTTCTCCACGCATTCGTCGCCATTCTCTGTTGACTTTCGCTTTTTCGTTTCGCTGTATCGCTCTAAAGCTTTCTGCCTTATGTCCTCTGCCTTGCTTTTATCTTCTTTTTGCTTTCTTGACTGAGCATCACCAACTTTGTTTAAGCTTTCTTCTTTCCCGACGAGTTCTTCTAGCAAAACATCTATTTCAGACATATCGTCCACGGATATTCCACTTGCAGTTTCTTCTTGATGCATCTTAGCCTTATACTTCTTCTGGAGAAGAACCCATCGGTCTCTTACTGCCCTCTTGTCTTTGAGATGAAAACAGAGTGTCTTCACTTGATTTAACTTTTCTGTGATCGATTCCCACCTTTCTCCCCTGGCAACACTTCCTTTTTTGAATGAAAACAAATCGCTCGCCAGGATTTCTCGAAGCAAAATAACATCATGATCTTCAGTCCACTCCATAGCTCTAAAAGCAAAATACGACAATTCATCTATTTGAACGATGGTCGAGGAAAAATGTAAACTTGTTAAGATAAACATAAAAATATTTTCCGTTGAAATGTCTTCGAAAGACTCAAAGTTAAGCTTACTTTGCCTTTCCATCGGAGGCGGGCGCCGACATCTTTTGCTCAAAGCTACGAGAAATGAAAATGTCCGTGTGTTTATCTATATTTGAGTATACAGTTTGAACAACATGAAAGAAAATAATTCTAAAAAGGTAACAAGAGCAAAATAAAATGTTACAACAAGTTTGAGCCAAGCTAGTGAGGGAAAAATACTCGCATTCTGGATACAACGCCATAATGAAGGTTCTCACGTTCGCGCGAAACGAAGGCGACTTGACAGACAACTCCAGAACGCCTACCGGAACAAAAAGTCACTTCCGGTCACCGTCGCCGTCGCAAAATAGCCTGGTGCTTAAGTTCTCTAGTGCATCTTGTCGCGCACTTTGAAATACGAGATCCAATTTTCTTTTCCCATTCTTAGGCTCAGGCACTTGAAGTTTACTAAGGAGTGGATGATTTGGCAAGAACACATATGAAAGTCACGGTGTTTTTTGAAATTCTGCATCGACATCGGCAGAGTTATCTCAACACTTCTCATTTGAAAATGTTTCTTAGCTAAAGTATAAAGTAACGAATGTTGCCTTGTCAGGTGCATTCACACGAAAAAAGGAATTGACCATTTTATACGTTCTTCCCAAACAATCTCCCTCTACTTTTTAGAATAATTCTGTCATATCATTTTATCTACAAGTGTAAGCTCTTCATATTCTTTCATTTATTGTGTCGAGGGAAATTTGTCCCCAACAACTTCATATATAATGCTTTCAGCAACACCAATTTACAGCAAGATTAATTAAATTTACGTTTCAAATTGAATGACCGAGACTGCAAAATCTAAAGGTGAATGCAATTAATACTATAAAACCAGGAACGTATAAGTAATGGAACAGAAGGCAACAATTTTTATTTTTTTCCATCTTTCTTTCCGTCTTTTTTTAATGATCGTTACTCCTTTAGAAAGCTTACTCGCAAGCACTGTACTTTTCCATGAACTATAGGTTTGATCAAACAACTGACTTACCGGAATTGACTCTTGTACCCGCCTTGTAACTTACATTGTGATTTACATATTTACTGGGATGAAGTTGAATGCAGAACTTTAAGAAGTATATTTGTTTCTAACTATTTGATTTCGGTTTGGTTTTATTAACATTTTTTATTTCATTGGTTACCATTCTGTTTGATGAACAGCGGTTTTCGTGAAATTTGAGAAAGATGATGATGGCACCGTTGGACTCCCCTCCATTTTTTTAATGCACGTCATCATCAAAACTAGACATTTCATATATTCGTTGTGTTTGATTTATCATCTTACGGGTTTATGTCGGACTAATTTGATGGCCTGCTCCCAGTTGGCTTGTTAGCTCAATTGGTAGAGCGCTGCACTAGTATCGCAGGGGTCAGTGGTTCAAATCCCGTAGAGGCCTGAGTTTTTTCAGGTCTGATTTTCACTGTTGCTTAAATAGTGCTCTTTATTGCGAGGATCGTGCACAAATACATTTCAGTGTCGCCACAGGATAAAACACTTTTTTTTACCTTGGAATCGCAATGATACGTTAGTAAACAAAACAAATTTAATGTTGAAAAAGACGAGGTCACAAACCGTGATTTAGCTCTTTTACCAGCAACACAGAGGCGTCTATGCCATTTTCATGCACGCCCTTAGTAGCTCTAAACCGTTTTTTTCCCGATACCTTCTCTTACTAACTTTATATCTTTCTTTATCTCCGGAATTAAGCAATGCTTAGAGTTTAACCAAAGCACTGGGCCAAATAATAATTGGTTGATACTGAATACACAAAAACGCATTGCACTAAAGACAAGGCTGGTGTGACGAAGATAATTAAATGGATCGATAATTCAACGATGCTGCAAAGAAAATAAAATATGTAAAATCGAGAAGTGTTGAAAACAGGCTTCCCGATATGAACTTGAATTTGCTATCTAAGGTAGAAAACAGTTGCACCTTTAATAAGAACGCATACGAAATAGGTAAATAGCCACGGTTGCATATCATGCGAGAAAACGAAAACTCAAATATCATTGACATTAATTTACTGGTAGGGTTCAGTTCGAGTCGACGAGTTGAAGTTCATTACGGAGAAAAGTGAATGACAACACGTAAATCACGATCAGATTAGAAACTATTTTGTTTAAAAAAATATCTGAATCAAAGACTGCCTGATGATATTAATTATACATACAAATTAGCATGTGGAAGATTCTTATGTGCAACCAGTGTCATCTCTAAAAAAAGTTATAGAATGGAAAAATTCCTTAAAAATAATCACCCCAATTCTGGTGGCTTTTGGTGTTTCATAGTTTAGTAAGCACAGTCTTGGGAGAAAACGTTGATAAACGATATGAGTTTTCCATTAACCCCAGCTGAACAGCAAGAAATTAAAAGAAAATAAATTTGCAAGACAGAAGCTTGGCTCGACGTTTTTCATTACACGCACTTGATTCGTATTTACCCCTATTGCGACTTAACTAATAGCGCTAAAAGATATCTCTTGCGGATGCTATTTAAATCATTGTAATCATGGGAGAAGTTTCAAAGATCTGAACTTTTTCAAGGTTAATTTTCTTACCAACTTAATAAAAAGTGAAAAATTCTTCTCCACTTTTTTTTGGTCTTTTATTAGTACCTGACCTTTGCAATATTTTTCCTTATCGTCATTGATAAGACGTACAGAGTTTAATATGATCTATATTTACATTCTTGACTTTGTGTAAAAATTGTGGTACGATTTCAATCCTAAATTAGATTTTTTGATGATTTCATATTGCCAGCTGAGAAGGAAGTTCGCAGTTCAAGTACCACAGAACTCTCTCTAGCATGTTTCTTCTAGTTCCCTTTACATGACCAATAGCATTCCGTCACCTAGGTATCTGAGCTTTCAATTATCTGAGGTCAGTTTTTGCTGAATCATCACATTCTTTTAAAAATACGCTACGGCTGGGAACATTGAAAATGTTATTCGTAATATGTGACGAATTTAATCCAAAGTATAAAGCTTTGGTGTTTCGCCGACGAAATTGCTTCGGGCATGCAATAAATTCAGTTTGTGTAATTTTCAGAAGGTTTTAATCCATACATCGATTTGACAACACAGTTCAAGTACAATCAATAATGTTAATCTAAGAGATCAGTAATATGATGCAACCATGACGGCAAAGTTGTATTTCATTAGAAAATCTAAGGTTGCCATAATTCATCGCTAAGATTAATTACGGCAAAGTAAGTAGTTTCATGACCAAAAAAGTTTACCAGAGGAGGATAAAAGATGTTAAAAGTTTACGACGACTAATTTTACGCTTTCTTTTGCCTAGAGAAAAATACTGCGAATAACCTATTTTTTTTTTATGTCAAATTTGTGAAACCTGAAGGGAATGAGATTTTCAGAACATGTCGCTATCAGATCATGTCGCTATCATCAGTACAATGTAGCAAAGAAGACACTTAAACTCTCAATAACGAAGAGAATTGTTAAAGTAAGAACACTCTTCTTTTTTCTAGCAGAGAAAGAAATTAGTAGGAAAAAGATGAAGGCCGTTTTAGCCTTTTTTTTTTCATTCAGACCTGCCTGCTCCCTAATCAAAGCTCATCACGTAATTTAGCCATTTCGCGAAACTTCCCTTATTCCTTAAATCTCTCTTTTTCTCTCCTGATCAAAGTTACGAGATAACAATTTAACGCTAACTTAGATGCCCTCCATCAGATTCAAAATGATCAACCAAGTAGTCAAAGGCAATTTGATGCTTCCATCTCATTTATAATCGATTTAATCGCCACTCAAACTTGTAAAGGAAACGAACTGAATGAAACACCTAGCCTAAACATTAAACACATCTCCACTGCAGTGTTCGGATTTAATTACCTTTCAAACAGCACGGAGAACGAAGCTTGACGCTTCATATCACAGTTACGTAATGATTAAGGGAAGAAATGTGTACGAGTCAAACAATTTGATCAAGAATAATTTCCTGTGTTTTAATTTTCGTGCAATAACAAAACTAAGAAACCATTCGATCTGTGAGCCTATGTGCACGAGCCTGGGTCGATTTGTACCCAGGTCGAATCGCCGCAAAAGAATACTAAAAATCTAAATTTCACACAGACCTGAGTTTCCAGACTATATTCAAGGATGTGGCTTGCTTCGAGACTGACACAAGCCTACCTTTCTATAGACTAAAAAAAACAGTAACCATGGGCAATAAATATGACATGAGAAAGGAAAACAATGCAAAGTCGAGTAGGTCGAAAAAGTAGCACATAAGTTAAAATCAAACGTATTTAATTGAGTACAAACGGCCGGGTTTGCTTTAGGGACAGTTTTTGCATGAGAGCATTTTACAAACCTCCATCCTTCCGGCCGCGTCATCGACAAGGGTTACCCGGCAATGAGGGCTGACTCGGCTTTACAGCGCCTCTAAACATTTGATTGCTAAAGCATTACTCGTAAAGGTGATTCCACTCGGCTTAAGTAGTAACCCGAGGTCGTGTAAAGAGATTCTGAATTAAGTCTCGTTTCTCCGTGTATTGTTATCGTCATCAGCCATCAAAAATGTTTTTGATCCCACGAACCTTGCATTTTACGAAACGATCGATCATAATCATTTAGTAATTTCAGAGCCAAATACTTTTTAATTGAAAAAAAAGTTGTTGACGATCGAGCCAAGGGGAAATGTAAAACAAAATCTTAGGATTCTCTCAGTTTCAGGTTAAAAATTGAAATTAATACGGAATAGGAGGTTCTTAAATAAATAATACTAAATAAATAGGAATAATTTTCACGCGAAATCAAGGAGCAGAATTACAATTGCTAGAAATTTGGGACCATATGGCGGAGGCGATTCTCGTGTTACAAGCAAAATGGCGCCGAAACAGTATAAGAAAATGTATGGGAAAGGATTGTTTTTTCAAAATAGCTGTCCAAGAATGGGATATTCTTTCGCTGCATACTTGGAGATGCAGCCTGCATCAGTCAAAGCGTCCATCGCTACGAAAAAGAAATACTCAAATTCAAGCCTACCTTTTCCGAAGGTGTAAGAGTAAACTGATAATTCTGACTCCATTTTCCCATACAAACTCTTAAAATCTGCTTCGACTAGGTGTTACAATTCTTTTGTCGTGGGAACAACCTTGTGAAGATTCTCAACTGCGTAGTTCGATATGCATTCTGCAGAAGTTTGCTCAACTAAATCGCTCGTAAACAGTCGAATATGTTGGCCCACTAATTTTCCTTGAGCCGGGAGACTCTTCGTATTTTCACAGAGCTCAAAAGACCGATACGCCACTTTTAAATACCCCAATTTTAGGAGAGAAGAACACGAAAGACACAAGTCCCTGTAACTGCACAATTTGGCCGCTATTTACCTTGTTTTGACGTATCCTTTGGCTTTCTGGGATAGTAATGTACCAGGCCTTTCTCTGGCGGGGTTTTACGAAAATAGAAACTTACGTGTTCACTTCACTTCCACCGCCGCCATATTGAATTGTCTGTAATACGATATACTAGTGACATTTCGTAACGGGCTCAAAATGTCCCCGATTTCTGGTGATGCATACGATTTCTAGTTATGAAATTCTACACGTACACTAAATTGAAATATCAGACACACTTAACCGCAGGGAACTGCACAGTTTAACATTTTTATTATGATAAAAATGTAGAACAAGTGATATTTCTGTCCTGGACTAGATTTGCGATTGTTACCCATGATTTCGTATTTGGGGAAGCCGAACATTTCGCGGGTGTCCCTTCCAGCTATTTGCAACATAAGGAATTGCAAAATAATTTAAGTTTTCCTTGTGTAAACTACTTTTGATGGCGGTGTTGCCGGTGTCTAATACGTTAGTCGAGGGTTTATTCTATTGCATAATTCTGCTCATCATGATTTGCATACCTTGTGCATGAGGTTTGCGGGATTCCGTACTGTGACAGGAGTACACAAACTTCTGCCAAAAGAAAACAAGCCGCTTCATCAGAGGAACGTCACCAAAGAGAAAAGAAAGAGAGAAAATTATCCTTATCTATCTTGCACTGCTTGTGAGAGAACCTAAACTTACAAACTGTAATTGTTCTTATTAGGTATCCTTATCATTTGCATATATATTTTTGTTTTCTTTACCAACTGCTATAAATTGTAGTAATATAACAAACAACAAACTTGCACTCATTTCACTGATGCACATACATTTTATGCAGTCTGTCGCTTCGCGAGAGCAATCTAGACCAATTCAAAAGCATTTAGTAAAGTTTGAATGACGAGATCTAAGGATCAGAGTAAACGCTGTCCCAAAACATCACTTCATAAGCTTGCAGTAGACGAACTGCACATTTGATCTCACTGTAATGAACTTCCTTGAATGTCCCTTTATCAATCTCTGCATTATAAGCCTCGATCACCTTTACAGCGCCATCGTCTAGATCCCCACTATCAAAGAATCGAAGGAACTCCAGGTCTTCTTCTTTCATGTGGTAGTTCCTTTTCAGAGCATCTGCGAGACGCGAACACGTCCGTCCAAACGCGGGGAAATTCACTGCTATAGCTGCTGCGATCTGAGGAGCTTCGCCATAATATGCAAGACGACACAGATACGACGGATAAGCTTGCGCTTCGGCCCGAGGCTCGTAACTTTCCAGATGTGAATCTGAAAGCTTAATAGCTTTTGCCATGCTGAGCAGCTTGGCGAAAGCTATCTTCTCGCCTGTCAAAAAGTACTGGAAATACTCTCGGATGATCTCGTTGGTGTTGAACCTGGCTACTAGGTGCTCCATGCTTCGAGTGTCAGAGGCTATTATGTGATACTGTTCGCAGAGAAGTCGTTCCACAACTGCGAGAGGGAGTGTTCCAGAGCTTGCTTCCTGGACGACAGTATGGCTTGCTAGCTTTTTATCAGTCTCGACAGAGAACGACTCGTTTCTTAAAGAGGCCAGAATTTCTTGGGCAGATTTCCTGGCTGCCATTGATGGCGGAATGGAATACGATTTGCACTCTTACGTCCTAGGACTGAACGTCTCCTACGCAAAAAAAAAAAAAAATCAGATTTTCAATTCCGCACTCACTTCAATCTACCTGTCAAACTTGCTCATTTTTTAACAATGGTACATCGAGTTTATGGCTTCCTCCAAAGCTACATACTTTCCTAGCACGGTAAGTTGCGGGCTGGAAAATTACTTTTCAATATCACAAGTTTGAACACTGTAAAGCTGATCTTTCTTTCGGTGGAGTAGTCACCTTTTAAAAACGAGAAAAGAACTATTGAATATGAAGTGTTACGTTACAGTATGGAACGCCAAGCGTGACAAAAATGTTGAAAACTAAAATATAGGTTGTATCACTAAATATATGTTGTATTGTGTAATAAATGGGTTGAATATTGCTTAGATATAGCTTACGTTGAGACAAATACAGGTTGTAAAGTTCAACATATATATGCGTCACTTGAAAGTACAGCCTCTTATATATGGGTTGAAAACATCGATTTTCTGGGCTTTTCCGAAAATCTTCGGAACGAGACCGACGCGCGCGTCACGAGCCTATTTAGCGTTGTAAAGGCGACGCCATAATGGACGCTGCCTACATTTGCGATTTTTTCCACAGAATTCCTGGCATTATCTCACAGGCCCGTCGACATCTTCACGACACTCAGCAAGAAGTAATCAACCGTATTCACAGGAGACTAGGGGACAGTCTTTTTTTAGTCAACCATCTCGCAAGTCGGGCGTGTAATTCATCAAGTGCGATCGATGCGGACAGACAAGGTGATTTGTATTCTCTTATGGCTACATGAAAGAGAAAGAGTTGGTTGATACACTGTTCAAGTAAGTAATTAAAATCGCTTTTTTCATTGCTTCCTTCTTTATTACCTCAAATTGTGGGATTGGCATACCATCACTAGGTAGAGCAATTTAATATTTATCCCTTGAAGATATGGCAACACACTTATTCGTAAACAACTCGCTTGGCCATTCACATGGCAACAAAGTATCTCAAATTTTCCAATTTTAGGAAAAAATTAGCTTTGTATCAAGTTTTATTTTGGTGGAAATATTTTGTTGTTACATAGATATATGAGGCAGTGCCGATATCCTTGTTCTGGGCCCCAACTAGCCTGTGAATACTGCCACTTCTCCCTGCTCTTCGACTCAAAGAGAGACAACCGGTTCTTAATCTGGCCAGGAGCTCTGATTACTCAATTCAGCTTTGCCTATTGTTTATGAAGAAATGACAAGACCATAAAGGTCTAATAAATCCAACAACTTTACACTTGGAACCCCATGACAGCCAGATTTATTATGAGATACAATGAAATATATGAAGTTCATATATTTTGTACTGCGGTATTAGATACATATGATGCACGATCCTCGCAGTAGATAGCGCTATTTAAGCAATAGCGAAAATCAGACCTGAAAAAAAGTTGGCTTGTTAGCTCAATTGGTAGAGCGCTGCACTAGTATCGCAGAGGTCAGAGGTTCGAATCCCGTACAGGCCTGATTTTTTTCTGGTCTGATTTTCGCTATTGCTTAAATAGCGCTATCTACTGCGAGGATCGTGCATCATATGTATCTAATACCGCAGTACAAAATATATGAACTTCATATATTTCATTGTATCTCATTTATCACTTTCACGGGTTTATTACGAATCAACTTAACGGCCTGCTCCCAGTTGGCTTGTGAGCTCAATTGGTAGAGCGCTGCACTAGTATCGCAAAGGTCAGTGGTTCGAATCCCGTACAGGCCTGATTTTTTTCAGGTCTGATTTTCGCTATTGCTTAAATAGCGCTATCTACTGCGAGGATCGTGCATCATATGCAGATTTATTATGTGAGCACTAATTTAACGAATACTACGAATCGTTTCAAGCTGATAACAAACTGCAGCTAGGCCATCCTTCCATGAATCGTCCACGGCTATTTTACTTGAGTATGCATCGTAGAATGATCGCACCGCTGCCATAAGAGAATACAAATCACCTTGTCTGTCCGCATCGATCGCACTTGATGAATTACTCGCCCGACTTGCGAGATGGTTCACTAAAAACAAGACTGTCCCCTAGTCTCCTGTGAATACGTTCGATTACTTCTTGCTGAGTGTCGTGAAGATGTCGACGGGCCTGTGAGATAATGCCAGGAATTTTGTCGAAAAAATCGCCAATGTAGGCAGCGTCCATTATGGCGACGCCTTTACAACTCGAAATAGGCTCGTGACTCGCGCGTCGGTCTCGTTCCGAAGATTTTCGGAAAAGCCCAGAAAATCGATATTTTCAACCTATATATGAGGCTGTACTTTCAAGTGATACAAATATGTTGAACTTTACAACCTGTATTTGTCTCAACGTAAGCTATATATAAGCAACATTCAACCCATTTATTACACAGTACAACATATATTTAGTGATACAACCTATATTTTAGTTTTCAACATTTTTGTCACGCTTGGCGTTCCATATTACAGTCACAATTTTGAGTCCTATTCAAATCACATGTCCTTAGTCACGCATGAGGATTCTAGTTACCATAGGATTAGAATTAGGGTCGTATTAAAAATTATTTCGACTGAATTCATCATGTAAAGCATTTAAAATCTTGTTTTTGGAGATAAAGCATTTTGATCAATTTGTATCCAAAAGCGAAATGTACTTAAGCTTTCTATTGCGTGCGTCGTAGTGCGTGACACAAGGATGTTTAATGAGCTTGGCGTCATCATATATATTTATACACCTACGTGATTTATCAGTAGTAGTTGCAAATTAATTCAATAACGACCGCTTTTGATACTCGAACTTTGAGAAAATGCCAAGTGGGCAAAGCAAGGAAACTAAGAATGGCTACACGGCCATAAATCAGCCGAGAAAACCTATACGATGCGTGGGAACAAACATCCAGATAGGTTTGTCTTAGTTCAAAACAAAGACAGAGTTTTGAATTGAAAATGCGACCGTTTTTTCTCACACAACCCTAACATTTCACCTATTACACAACATGAACATTAATTACGCATTTACAGAGAGGCTTATTATGCGAGCTTTCGCTACCGCCACGACTGTTGAGATCTTTTAGATTTAATTATTTTGGCCATACCTAAGCGCCGAAAGTTCGCAAGCTCTGAGTCAAACCAATAGTTAAGAGCACATAATTTTCAGCTTGGGTGCCCCCTAACGAAATTACGAACGAAGTAGAAACTGTAAATAGATATCAGGATGATCAATTTAGAAATTACCAGGTAAAATTACGTTACCTTTACCTTCGTTACTTGGGAAGCAAGATCACGGCCACGGTACAGTTGCATAGAGCCAGCGGTACAACAATAAATCTATTTGGATTCATATATTTCATGTGACGAATACTTACCGCCTACCAAACAAAACAATCAGTCGAACCTGTATTAAGCGAAACTGTATTTAGCGGCCAACCTGTATTCAGCGGCCAGTTGTCGAAGTTTCGAATTCATTTTGCATTAAACACTTTAATTTTCACCTTTATTGAGCGGTTGCGGTCACCCTTTACATGACCTTAACGCCCTGTTTGTAGTGTCTTCCACCTGTATTGAGCGGTCATTCAGCGCAGAATCACTCAAATAAAACTGAAAACAAGCCTTTAAGCATATTAATCCACGTTCATCTACCAAAATTAATGCTTAGTAGTATTTTAAGTATTTTTACGTTTAGTGGTCACTTATGGCATAAAATGGCGTTTCTTTATTGTCCTCTATAGCACCTCTTTTCTGCGAAACCCTCACTAAATGGTCAACCTATATCTAGCACTCCCCTCGCCATTTTCCGTGGGTGACCGTTTAATACAGGTTCGACTGTATACAAATCCAGTAGGAAGGGGTTACACGCTTACATTGTCACTCTTCGTCTCGAATTACAGGCGCGTACAGCGCAAATTATTTGCTCAAAGGATTATAAAAATACACTTACAGGGCAAAGAAAGTTTGTTTTTTCATTTTCTGATATTTTCCTGTCTATTGAGGGAAAAATGATTTTTAAGTACACAACCAAATGGGTCGGACCAATTATTAATTTTATTGAGTTGCGGAAAACAAAGTGATTACATTAAGAGAGTGTTCGACGATTTTATTGGCGTTGTAAAGCAAAAGCGTGATTTGAAGACGAACGAAGTACGATCCATTCGAATTGAGGGTAAACACTGGAAAAGTACTAGAGTTATTGGTTTTTATCAACAAAATAACCTCCGATGTGTTGAACAAATTTGCTGATGAATTCTCTAATTCAAACAGTTTTTGTTTCCTTTACGTTAGCCTTAAAGAACGATCCTTTTCTCCATATTCTCCATTGGCAGCATGGCGGAGGGATGAGTTCACAAGCGCATGTGACAAAAGATCGGCAGCCTGAAAGAGAGAATGGAAACGTACAGCGGATTTCTTATGTTTTCGTCTGGTCATTTGTTTGGATGTTTTGAGGTTGCTATATTCATTTAACTGCCTATTTAGTGCTCGAGGGTGAAGTATTTTCTTATTTGTCACGATTTAACTCAGTCAATGCACCGTTCGATGTATGGCTTTTTCCTGGCCCTGCATGCGCCAACGTGTACAGCACTAATACGGGGAATTTTACAGCAACTATCTCAATAATAGCACCCTGCAGGCCGGGCGTATGGGTGATAGTTGAGTAAGTATTGTTCTTTATGATTATCCAACTGTCATTTCTCCTCCCTCTCTCACAACCCTGCAACAACGAAACTTATCTGGGATATCTGCCTCCTTGTTTAGTCACACATCGTTCTTGAATACCCGTTTAGGGAATTAGTGAGCTGAGTGTAAAACGATTAATACTTTATCCTCTAGTGGTCAAATACAATTCAATGTTTGTTGGTTACGTAAGTTCTCTAATTGTATGACACCAACAGAGAGAGAAGAGAGAGAGAGAGGGAAAGGGAGGGGAAAGAGAGGGGGAGAGGAGTGAGGAACGTTTTTAAGATATAGTGCAAAAACAAAACAAAACGGCTCTTCCATTATTTTGAAAATTGAGATAACATTGCTTTCATTGGAAACGACTTGCACGGTAGCATATAAATAGAGATTTTTCAAAAAGGCCTATAGTCAAAATACCTCATTAATGGAAAACAGGCGGTTTTCATCGCCATCGCCACGCAAGAAAGATAGCATAGCGTCCGTCAGTGGCAGTTTCTGAAAGGCATCTATAAAATCTAATAAATTTTGACATTTGTAAGTGTCTGATATAATTGTTCCATGGGGATTTTGACATGCTGTTTCGAGAACCAAATGACTTGCGTGACATTCATTCGTATTATCTGTCTTAACAGTCCGAGGAAGACATCAATTTAGGGAGATAACCACGGATTAGTCTGACATCAGGAGAATATTCTTAGTTTTATGTGAGTGGTTCCGCTTTCAGTGACGGTTCAATACACAAACAGAACACAAACAGGCCGTCAAAGGTGACCATAACCGCTAAATAGAGGTGACCATAACCGCTTGATAAACTAGATTGATAAGGAGCAACATCTTTAGATCGTGAAGAGGTACTTTTTCTTCGATTTTGAGGATAATTAAGTGGAGCACGACCGGTCAACCGATTATACTTGAAAAAGTTGATTAACAAATTAAACCATAGAAGATTATTATAAAAAAAAAAAAAATCAGTATAAAACAAGAAAATACGACCAATCTAAAATAATTCATCTCGATCGAACACACCCCAGATTCAGGAAATAATTAATGTCCTTGTAATACTTGTATCAAATATAGGACACGTTCCTCATCAATGGAAATTTCACACGAAAATTTCTGGAATTTTTCTTCGTATGTGGATAACGCCTTCTTTCTCTCAGGAAACTCTGACAAGTGAATAGCAGTGATCGGCCAGGAAATATTGATGACAAAGCAAATAACAATTAAGAGACTGCCTTCCCTGAAAATCTTTGAAAAGATGGTCACTTATTTATAACCTCAGGGCTGAGTTATAATAATTTTACCTGTCCGTGTTAAGTTCTTGTTATTTCTAAAGTAGTGAGTGGCTTTGTGGAATCGTCCTTGCCTGAGTAGAGAACCCAAGACCTGTAAAACGACATTTACGCATACTGCTTCTGTAAAATATTTCATCAATGTCAAGTACTTCAAAGGAAAACGATGAAGAATAAGGAATGAATGTCAAAGCGATCTCTGCAGCAATGAACACTACTTGAGCAGTAGTGAAAATATGGCCTGAAAAAAAATTCAGGCCTGTGCAGGATTTAAACCCGTGACCACGGCGATACCGGTGCAGTGCTCTACCAACTGAGCTAAAAAGCCAAATAGGAGCTGTAGAATAAGAGCAGCAGGAATAAAAAAAAAAATAATCGATGAAACTGAGAGACAAAACACGACTTGATTGATTAATAATCTTTGTAGCTCTTAGTACACCTCACTGTTTTCCAACCTGATTGTATTGTTGTTCGCTTAACCCATCTCTCCCCCCTGAATTTTATCCACTTGTGCATCAGACATTACTTAACCCACTTTTCCTCCCCTGAATTTGATCTACTTGTGTAGTGTATCACACACTACTTAACCTTCCCTTCCCCCCCTGAATTTGATCCACTTGTGTATCACACATTACTCAACCTTCCCTTCCCCCCAGAAATTGATCCACTTATGCATCCCACATTACTTAAACCATCCTTCCCCCCTTAATTTGATCAACTACGGCTTATTTCAATACTGCTTGGGAGGCAAGGGATGGGAAATGTGATGTAAAAGCGAATGCGAATGATGCAGTTCCCCACAATTTGCCAGTACGTTTACCCTACCCGTAGTCAACGAGGCAGCAGGAGTGAGTCAGCTCCACTCCAAGATTAAATGTTCAACTTGCTTTTATAGTATATCAGAACTAACAATCTGTAGTCAGGCTAATCTTTCAAAAGAACAACTGAGCGAAGAAAATGTAAATGAGTAAAACGATGTAAACGCTCTGGCATCTAATGAGAAATTTACTGTAGCATAGAAAGTCCAAGCACGCTCTTAAAAACCCGACTCCTAAACTGAGTTGATAATGTAAACTGCACACCATTAAGAGTCTTCGTTAAGCTGACGTTTCAAGCATTCAGTAGTCCTTAGTCAGCCCGAAAAACCCTTTATAGTGGCCAATTTACATTATCATGAACTCTGTCGATGACACCAAATCATCTTGTACTACTCCCCATCGACGCAACAACACAGTTCCTATAATAAAGTATCCCCTTATTCTATACCTAAAGAATTTTATTCATTCCAGATAAGACAAGGATTTCCCAGTTACCTCTTTATGAGCACCAACATTTTCGAACACAGCTTCAGAAAGTCCAGCTAATCCACAGGCACAACTGAAACACACACACACACACACACAAAAAACAAACAAACAAACTAAAACAAAAAAACAGTACAAACGGCAGATTTGATATTTTTACCCTTTACATATTGGCCTACAATTGATTACTATGGTCTAGTGTAATAAGGTCAGGAGAAGGACTAAACAAACGATCCAGCAAGCAAGTCTGACCGCTTTAATCGGTACTTTGACAAGCATGGCGAGAAATGTTTCTGAAAGCATGGCCCATAAATTATTATTTGCTAACCACCTTAAATGTCATACATTCGTCATTAATGTTCAAATTACTCTTGCACGGTACTATATCAATATAACTAGTATTCTCACTCGCGTAAAAGCCGCCGCATGTCGAATTAGTAAATCGGATAACTACGTACTCGTGGCAGAAATGAAATCGATAAATAAAAAGAAAAGTATGCAAGACAGATTTCCTTTTTTTAGGGGCGGGGGTAGGGCTGAACTGCGGAAACGCAATATTTCCTTTACGATGCTGTGCCATTTGCACGAGTGGAATTGCGTCTTGCTTAAAGCAAACCTAATGTAAGAAGACATCGAAGAATCCCCGACTTACACAAGTTGTTTACGGCAAGCGCCGGAGAGTCAGAGACAAGAATTTATCAGCAAATTTATCATTTGCTGATTGATCCATAAAACTGTAATTTCTGAAAACAGAAGTGATTCCCGAAATTCCCTTTGACAAGACAATCGGTTTAAAAAAGTCGAGACCTAGCCAGTCTTTACGTCATCATTAGTCACAAATCCGTCAAGTTCGCTCTACCACACGTGTGGTGACTACATGATCTGCTGCACGTTCAGGATTTCAATTCAGTCCAATTATCCTACATTAAATTAAAATTTTTTCCCTCAACGATTTTAATGATAACTCTATATCTTACAGACTCCAGGGGCGACACTTCAATAGCTCAAGTCTTATCGTCAAATTTCTGCCAAAAAGGGCTTCTTCTAAGATGCATTAGGGCCTGTTAAGCCAACAAAGCTTAAACACTCTGTTAAGACAGCTGAACAAATGCCTAAGGGATTTCATTATCGAGGTTTCACGATGGTGAAAGAATGGGATATTTTTGCAGTATAACAGACAGATTTCTTTAGTACGGTAGGGTAACCCTTTCAGATCTCCAGATTACAATGGTTTGGCCTATTAAGGTTTAAAATAGTTCTTCAGCTGTTCTCGTAATTAATCATAGCACCACGACTGTTTCATCGTTGCCAAAGGCTGGTTAAGTCAAAGATAAAACCTATAATAGTTTAATACTTCTACGGTAACACGCATTCAGCGACTGAGAACAGTTAAGGGCTCAAATTGCTAAAAAAACAAACAAACAAAAAAAACTCTAAAATTGCATGTAAAATTAGAATTAAAATGGTCTTATCACGTGGAAACTTGGAATTGCAAAATGAAAGCACAGACAAAAAACAAGCTTAGTAAAATACAAAAAAAAAAAGAATAGAAAAATAAATAACAGCAATAGGAAACCTATGAGTTACCTGTAAAATAACTTCAAATATCAGGTCATCAAAGTGGAAAATCGAACGTAGTCTTCTGTTGCATTTATCTGTATTTCTACGAAGGCTACCACTGAGTTTTTAAACTCAAAAAGTTTTCAAACAAGCACAACCACACCAGGTTCATGAAAAGAGAATTATCCATGAAACAAGAAAAACACATTTTTCTTTCTAGTAAGCGGAAGACTAAACAAAGATAGAATAATAATGATAATAATAATAATAAAATAAATGCTTTTCATCGCTATCTACCTTAGGAATTTCATTGTTACTGATTTTCAAAGGTTATCACAAGAAAACGAGCGACCAAATTCGTAAGTCTTTGATTCCTGCATTTTCTTATGCATTTTTGTTTTTAAAATCAATCTGCTGATAACCACACGCTAAAAATATTTCGGCCACAAATTTGCAAATACTTTCACGTCAGCACTTTAGATTAAACCTTCAGGCAATGTTTTTCGCACAACAAAAACGCGTGTGAAAACAAATCACGGAAGACTTTTAAACACAGTTAAGGTTTAAGATAGACGTAGATGAGAAATTTTTTTCAAGGGCATGTATAATGCGACAGATCAAAATGGTACATGGACCATCGACATAACCCGCGAGGATCATGAGATAACTTACCAACAATTTTTCTTTTTCTAAGTTTCAGTAAAAGGAGACAAAAATGGATAAATTGAATTTCGAGCAGGGATTGACTACCATCATCACACAGACAAACTGGGAATGACTAATGGCTTGGAGATGGATGCCCTCTGGCATCGAATATGTGGTACGAAAATGTCTATTTTAACTAAATTTAGCTCTCACTGTCACCAATGTCAGGTTTAAGACTGATCCATCATTTAATCACGTACGCCTGCGTGATCAGAATTGATTAAACAATTTTTTTTTTTTTTTTTTCGGGTAGGTAGATATAGAACATTTCGAAAAGGAAATATTCTAAGTATGCAAAGTCGATAAGATTTCATCAAGAAGTCATCACATTAAAATAAACATTTTCAAAAGGCAGGCTTGGTTTTTCTGGTTATCTAACAAAATTTATTTTGGGAGCAAATTAGGAAAAAAGCAATCTATTTTCTTTGTATATATAGCACAACAATCGGTTGCGTAATTAGATTATTTTACAACATTTTCATATCATTTATATGCCTTAATGTGACAGCGTGATGCTGTTAGTGAGATTCACAGGTGCTTACCAATACTTGGCTGTGTAGCCGCGCGATGCGGTTCCAGTCGAGGCCCGCAAATTGACCCTTGCTCACCATAGAGTCTCCAGTAGCTCAGTGGTTAGAGCATCCGACTAGATCACGGAGGGTCGTGGGTTCAAGTCCCATCTGGGGCTCGGATTTTTCTATTACACTAAAAATTTGTTTATGTACAGATATTACGCGGTATACTAAAATAAAAACCGCTTTACAATTCGGCCCGTTTTGCATCAAAGATGGGCAGATCAAAGTGCGTGTCTTTATGACTTAGATCATACTCATGGTGTTAGTGTTTACTGAGACAATCATCATCAGACCAGAGAGCGCAAGATGCTATGGAAACTAAAAACCCGGCCTTAGCATCCATTTGAAATAAAAATTGCTGTAATTACTTTCATATATGATGCATATTTAATCGCGGAACAAGATATGTGGTCAAAAGAATCAAAACAACTTAATGGGGAAGACATCATTTCTAAACAATATCCACTAAAGACACAGGCGAGTGATCGACACAAACGACAGAGAGAAAATTTCGTTTTCAATGTTTACACTTCGATGATTCTCAACGTGACTTTTAACAAGCTCTTTGACGGCAAATGGTATTTCAATGAGCTTAACTCGCTTGAGATTGTTGTAGTATAGAACCGGGCGATGCGCAGCGACCGGAGATAGATAGATAGATAGATAGACAGATATATAAATTTATTTTTCAATTCGAATGTACAATGAGCCAGCGACTCGTACTAAATATATTCGATCCACTTGGCGAACAGGATATTTCCTTTCTTTGAACTGCTACAACCGTTACGAACCTGTCAATCCGTGACAAAAATAAAATATCTTACGGAAGCTTGCAAGAATAAATAGAGGTCTTCCCAATTATGTAACAGCAGTCTGCTTTGTCCCAGAAACTCTCTCTGATCAAACGTCAACCTGTGTTCTCCAAGGAAACAAGACTCTCGCTTGGAAAAGAAACATGGCGGGGAATGGGTCTTACATATATCAGACGGATCTGGCAAGTTTTGAACGTTACTTCCTCGGTACCATTAACGTATTTTTTAGCCTGTGTGGTATCTTAGGCAACGTGCTTGTCGTCGTTGTAATAGCACGCAAACGGCAACTACACACCGTCTCTAACACGTTCATAACGAGTTTAGCAGCGGCAGATCTCCTCGTTTGTGTCGTTTCGCAGCTCATGTACGTAGTTTTCCTGTATGGTTTGCCACCTAATACAGTATACGGCAACACACGGAAGGTGTTTTCATTTGTCTCCGTTCTGGCATCAATTAGCAACTTGGCTGCCGTGACGATCGATCGCTACATAGCCATCGTTAACCCGATGCAGTACCAGCTCAGAGCCAATTTCAAGAGCGCCTCTCTCCTCCTCTGCGCCATTTGGGTCGTGTCTTTGGCACTGGGAATACCGAGTGGTTTCGTACGATCTATTCAACATATCACAGTGTACTATATAATCGCACTCTTGTTCGTCATAGTTCCGATCTATGTGCGAATTTATTCAATCGCTCGTAATCAAGCAAGGCTTATCACTAAGCAAGCGAAACATATCAAGAAAGACTCAAAAAACAAGCATGAAAAGGAGAATATAGCTGCAAAAACTATTGGGTACGTCCTAGCCGTCTTTATCATTTGCTGGTTTCCTTTGCTCATAACTCCGATGATCTTTCGTCACAGTGAGAACAGCCGCATTGTCAGAAAGGCCTTGAAATGGGCTCAGACTCTCGCTTTATGCTCGTCGGCCTTGAACCCTGTTATTTATAGCCTGAAAACGCAGATTTTCAGAAAGGAAATGAGAAAAGTTTTCAGAATCGCTTTTAAACGACATTCTTGGGAAGACAAAGAGACGACGTATGTCTAAAAACTCGCCTTTCTTGCCAGAAAGCTCGAGAACTTTGTATGTATAACTATGATTTCTCCCCACAATTTAATTAGGATACATTATTTTGTATAATTTACCCTTGTTGGTATGGAAGATATTCAGAATGGGAAAGCGTATAATGTGGAACAGAATGATTACAAAAAACGCTTTAATCGATGTGCAAATATTCCAATTTATTGGCCTTTCAAGTCGCGCTCGATGTACCAGATGTAATAACTTATTGCATTATAAGAAAACTCCATTCTGAACTAGTGATGCAACAATAAGATTTCGCCAAAAAATTCTATCGATTTATATGCATGTAAGATTGTACATAATGTATAATTTAGTCGTTGGTGAAAACGGAAATTCATGCGCAGCCGAATGATAGCAAACTTACTCGCTCCGACGTCAATCGTAAAATCATTGAGTTATCATCATTCAACGATGTTTGTGTAGATATAGTCCACTCTTATTTCTTTCGCGTTACGCTATTCAAAAGACTCCGAAAATTAAAAAATAAACACTCGTTATAAAGACTTTTTAAGAGTATGCGTTTACAACAATATAAGGCTATGTAGCTTTTAATTATGGTACGTGTACCTCCTCTGTAATTTCTTTTCGTTTCGAGATCAGTTTAAGTGGCTCTCCTTTTAATTGAATCACTTGAGAGGCTGTTGCTTAAAGTCACGTTAAGAATAATCGAAGTGTAAACATTCAAAACGAAATTTCCTCTCTGCCGTTTGTGTCAATCACCCTCCTGTGTCCTTAGTGGATATCGTTTAGAAATTATGTCTTCCCCGTTAAATAATCTCTACACCTGTGACGCATCTGAAAAGATTCGAGATTTCCTTGCTACTATTCTTGAGCATATCTATACGTAATGTGCACAACCAATCATGAAAATTTATGCGAAGAACCAATTATCTGTCACATTATTATGCGTCATGGATTCAGGTACCTCGATAATAATACATTTGCACTTGCCGTAGAGCTTGAGGAAATAGGGAGCTTATTTTTCAGTTTCGTAACCGAATAAGATATTTAATACAGAGGATAGAAAATGTATATACTTTCTTTTGGAGAACTGAATTTTCTGCTTGAAAGGGTTAAGCATATTTCCGAGGCATAATGTTGCAAATCCTCAAAAACATGTTTATGCACTTTCAAGACGCCTTTCAGTCTTTGCATGCCTCATATATTACTAAGTGGCTAGTTTATTTGCGAGGCAAAGTATCCAATTTGTATTTCTTGCATTTTCTATTTGCACTGAGTCAAATAGGCCAAAAGTTTCCATAATCAAAATAATTTTTTAATGGGAAAATAGATTTTTCCTGCGATAATAAGCCATGAGGCGACTTTTGAAAGAACGAAATGGTGTCTTACGAATAAATGCGCTTCCCTGCTTCAGCAGACTCATTAGGCTGCGAGGAAGTTTCTCTTAAAACTGTGATACTGAAAGAGCGACAAAGAAACCCCGACGGCGCCTCCATCGACAGTACTATCCCAAATCGGAAATGTAGAGCTCGCAGGCAAAACGCTTTATTTCCTCGCAATTTGCAATTGGCAAATAACTGCGTCTCGAGAGGAGATGCATCGGCCTCCTACTGAGCCAAAATCTAGAGAGAAAGTTCTTTTTGACAACAACGTTGAAGAGGAAATACATTTTAAATTTCAACTCGCTGAAGGAAACTCAGCATGGGCTATGGGCCACGAAAGGCGACCAAATAACTGTTTAGTTCAGATCTTCCATTTATGTTCATTCTTAACTGGTGGGCACGAGACAGATGATATACTCAAACAAATTAAAAACAGGAGAAGACGACGAGCATGTCCACAGAAGGTGATGTTATGCTAACCTTTAACGTGTGCAAATCGATGAAAGTGGTTTTTTTCTATGAAAAATTAAATTCTCAATTATAGCAAACTTTAACTGAAACTATCCGACTTCTAACTCGCACATTTCCCACAAGGTATTATATTCTTTTTTTTTTTTTTTTTAATTCTGGAAACCAACTCAGACTACTTAAGGATATTAAAAATGCAGGCTTACAGAGATCAAAGGAAATATGTCAAAATGTCCCTCGATCAAGCCGTCTACGTTCGCTGCTTTGTAATCTATTTAATTTTCTTGTTTGCTTGCATGGCTCAGTTTTAATTTTAAACAAGAAAATTCTGACAGTGTTCGCATTATGCTCTTAGTTAACCACATGTGGACCAAGCGTAAACTAAAGAGCACCATAACGCTTAATTTCTCGGAAGTTTTGTTTTTGACAGAGTAATTGTTTCTACATATTGAAAGAAAATTATCCTTTGCTAAAATGTGGCCGCCTAACCGGAACCGCGATGTAGAATTAAAAATGTGAAAAAAAAAAAAAACACAAACATGAAGAAATAAGCAGTTACCTTATATCTCACAAAGCATCAAACGCATGTTTTAAATTTTAGTTTTGATTGTGGTAAAAGCACTCATAGGTTTATGTCACACACAAAAGAAACTGACTCGGAAATGCTATAAATACTTGCTAGTTCAGATGCAAGACAGTTTTACTACATTTTAAGTATAAAATCCTTAAACCCAGCGTTGTTTTGATGGAATCTTAGTGTTGTATGGGAATGTACCTAAAAATGTGTTTTAGCATTAGCATGACTTTTAGGAAGAAAAATACAAGAACGAAGAAAAAAAAAAGATTATGATAGGAATAAAATTCCACAATCTATAAACTGTCGTGGCGTAGATGAGGCCGAAAAATTACACCAAAAAGTAAAAAAACTAAATATATCAAAGAAAGTGGGAGAGACAAAAGCAAAAAAAAAAAAAAAGTTCAGTGGCCAGTTGTATAAGAGGAAGATAACGCCATCCAAAGGATAAATCCCCATCCGGCGGGATAAGTGATAGCAAAACGTACTTCACTATCCACAAGATAAAGATTCATCGACTGGGTAGCGAGTTATCCAACCTTCGAGCAACCGGGGCCAGATGTGCTTATGTAGAAAGAAATTGCATCTAGGAAATTCCTCATATCGAAAGTGAATCAATTATCAACAACTCTCTTTCTTTGATGCTGCCGGTACTTCTTTGGTATGAACTAAAATGAGGCATAGAATTTCTTTGTGTCTGCATAATTAGTACGATGGGACTGACAATTGTAGTTAAGTGAATAGCGTCCGTGGCTCAGAAAATGTGAAATGTACCTTTCGTATTCAATTGCTAGGTGGGCAAAGGAAGACGTGGTGATAATTGCTGTGTGGGAGGAACTGCGAGTTGTTGACTAATGTATGAACGATAAAACTTTCCCCTGAGCTTTATTTCACGCTGGCCACAATGGATTCTGATGCTAATAATACACTACGCAGAATTTTACAAAAAAACTACTTGCACTTTATACTGTTATTGAGACCTTTCTAACCCTGCTATTTACAGTTGATAAAATGGTTATCAGAGGAAATGCAATCAAAAGTAGAATTAATTACAAATGAATCATCCATCTGCCTCCCTTGATATCTTGACAGGACAGTGATAATAAAAGTTGCGATTAACTTACAGAATTATAATGAAGATATAATCAGCTAGTGAAAATTTTCTCTATTCTGGAATCGGTCCAATGTTAAAGGAAGAAAATACTCTGTCCATTGGTAATTCACATAGTTCATATCTTTTAGGCTATATTTATAGTGGTAAGTGATCTTTGCCTTCATCTAGTAGGAAGTATTTTAATTCCGTTTTATTGCAAGGATACGTGCTCTCTTGAGTAATATGTCTTGAAGGGAATTTAATAAGAAATGATTATTAAAACTTGTTCGTAAACAGCGATAAAAGGACGTACTCCGTGAGCGCTAGACCCATCTCTACTCGCTATTGGCCAGGCTAACATTTTCGGGTTCGTTAGAACAGATCAATTATACCAATTATATCAATTATATCAATTAGATCAGATGCAATTATACAGAGTAAATAAATGTACTAAATTTCAGGGTATTTTTATGTCAGTTTTTTAATTAATGTTGGCTGCATCAGGTTAAATAATGACAGTTCTCGATTCCTAGCACTGTTTTAAGAACCAATTAAAAACCAATTACGACCACATCTTGTCAAAAAGGAAGTAGTTACACGAGGAGGACAATTTCAAAATAGATCTATTTGCGTCACATTCTAAATATGGCAATCTGTTGTTTAAAAACTGAGGCGAAAGTGTGTTGAACGTGACCTCGCTTATTTCTTTTAATAAACTGTGTTTAAAATTTTGCAACGTTTTTATCTTTAGGTCGAAAGGGCTGCTAAGGTAGAGGAAACAAAATTTAGATTATCTAACACTTTCGCTGAATAAATCTTGAGAGAAACGAGGCTAAAAAGAAGTGAAATCGCATGAAGCCTCATCTGTTACAAGAGGAGACGTAAGCAATCGTTGACTGCATACTTAACGCCATTTTCTCACGGTTAGTTATATGTTTGTCACAAATGATGGCGTGAGTGTGGATAATGGTGCGTAGATTTGAATATTAGTGTTCCAGACAAAAAAAAATCGGGATAAAAAGGTAGAAGACATCAAACACAAAAACAGCACCAATGACTTCTTATCTATATTGTAAGAAAAGTATAAAAAATAGGATGCGAATCTATGTTGGCTAAACTTCAAAATGTGATGGAGGTAGTTATTATTACTTTATAATTGGATCCTTAAAAAGTCCATAATTGAAAGTTAGGCCTCTATAAAGAAGAAAACGATGCTTACAATTTATGATGTTTGCTTCTTTCGTCAAATAATAAATTGCAAAATAAACACAATCATGTAGTGGCAAATTCGACAAAACTTTAGTTAAAAACCTGGTTAACAAAATATCTCAGTACTACCGCCCCGATTAGAATTCCAGTTTCATTCACAGCAGATGGAAAAATAAGCATAAAAAAATTCAAGTCTGCGAAACTGTGTTGGCTAAACTTCAAAGGTAATAGAGATAGTTATAAACACTCGATCATTGGAAATTAGCCCCTATAAAAAAGAAAACGATGCTTTTAGTTCATGATGCATAATACTAAAAGATTGCATCATATTATAACTTTTTTCAAAAGCCCTCGGTTTTAAGATGCAGGTGGTGGAAAAACTAGATGCAAAGACAGAATTTTAGATCTTTCCCTGGAATATTAGACAACAAAAGAAAATCATTTCAGGAACAGCCAATTATTAAATGCGACACGGAAGTCTGTGTGATACCCTATCCACTTTTTCACTTTCGAACCACTTCACTCAAAATGATTTTCTTGATTCGAGGAGGAACTGAACCTGATTTGCGCGTAGTGTAATAATAAATATTAAGCGAGTACTTCATGTAAATACCCCCCTTGTGTAATTACCATTTTTTGGCGCCAGAATGTTGTCCCAGGGAATTTGGGGACCAATTACCCCCCTTTTTATTTAAAGACGCAACGAATTCACTATTGGAATAACGGTCTACCGAAGACGTCCAAGGATCATATAAAAATGTATGGATTGCCCTACGAATTGTAGGTAACATTTCGTTGCACTTCGACTCTCAAATACCATTTCATATTTAGAACAATCTATCTATTTGTTTTTCAGTTTGACTGTTTCCTTTGGAAACTAGTACAAAATAAAAGGGACTCTATACATCTGTAACCTTCCCACTTTAGTGGCGCAACCCACCGTGAGCGCGAATCTGAACCTATAAAGGACGTCCTTCACGTGTTTCCATTCTATGCGTGCCTATTTTATAAATGGCACCTTATCAGAAAACGAACACCAGAAAGTAATTAAACATCAATATGCAAAATGATAGACACGATAGCAAGTTTCCTGTCAATCATTTCGACTAATTGGTCTTTGGATGAGAATTTTCAAGTAACAATTTTAAAATGATAGTGTGTGAATGCCAAGACCTTGTTTAAAAGAAATATATCTAACCAAAATTGTTCCGCTGAAAAAGGAACTTAACCTACATACAAATCCAATAGGATCTTACATCTAGAATATAATTGAAGTCCGTTTGTATATTCAGTCGCAGTCTGTTGTATACATTGCTTTCATTTATGAATCATTGCGATCATGTTAAGCAGAATTCCCATTTTCGACTACTGTCCCTTATTTTGGCACTAGGAGTTGGTCGATATCAATTTCACAGAAAGACAGTTATCGCTAAATCCAAATATACGAGGCACGGAGAAAAAAAATAACACTAAATAAACCATAGGTCGCGATAATCGTCTTTTGAAAAC
Source organism: Stylophora pistillata (assembly GCF_964205215.1). Lineage (NCBI taxonomy): Eukaryota > Metazoa > Cnidaria > Anthozoa > Scleractinia > Pocilloporidae > Stylophora > Stylophora pistillata. The sequence goes on along the minus strand of NC_142527.1, from coordinate 19,274,022 downwards.
AATTCCAATAGGTTTATATGGCAAGCCAAGGTCATAGAAATGAAGCCTCTATTATGTAACTACCGACCCTCTAATCAAGTGCGGAATCAAGCACAGTAAGGAAAGGCAGTTCACTTTGTTCTTAAATCGTGTATCAGTTTGCTGCTTAGCTGCGCTAGCCCCTATTATTGCTATCCCATTCAGCCATTAAAGAAAAGGGTTAAGTCTGTTTACATGCGTCGTGGTCCAAAAGTATTAGACGTAAATCAAAATGAGGAAACAATAGCCGATTAAATTGTATTTTCATTTCCGTGGACCAAAACTGGGCAAGAGAAGGTGATAGAGAAAATATTTCAATTTTTCATCTTAGTGCGAGAAACCCTGCATCCACTCTAACAGATCACTTCAATTCTTGTTTCTAAAATCGATTAAACCCACCAGGTCAAATATTATTCAATTTTTTTGTTATTCATAGTACAGGGAAAAAATGGTTTCTGGTTTGGCATTTACATTCTAACTGAAATAAAAAATATATATATATTCTTTAAACAGAAGGCAGTTTTTTCATTCTTGTTGTCTATCGTTACCGAAAAAAAAAGCATGCATATACTCTCATCTGGCAAAGTTTGATATTGTTCCATAGTGAAAGTTACCTTGAGCAGAAAGTTATATTTAGGCGTTGTTTGTACCTGTTAGAGCATCTACAAGCTTCAGATATCCGTCTGCCAGCCTCTCCTGATAGAGTTAACTGTCAAAGGAAAGGCACAGCAGAGATGACTGGGTGGTTAACTCATCAAATTCGGGGCAGAAACTAACTTTATAAAGGGCATCTCTATGGGCGTGGCTGCATTAGTTAGCCTTTATATGGACACTAGCCCTTGGTACAGTGAGTTTGGCCAAACTGCAATAGCAGTGAATCCATGTAAATCATGAATAGTGTATATCATTAAAACTGTGCTATCACTCTGTCGCAAAAGCTGTAATTGGTTAGGTAGTACTACTAGTTATCAAGGGAAAATAATGGTCCAATTATTTCCTCATCTAATCCCTGATATTGAGTAGCCTGACGGTGTAGGTTGAAGACCAAAAAAAGTAATCATGATGAAAAAAATTAATACATAGAAAAAATCAGATATTATTGCTGTCAAGTCTTGGGCTTTAACTGGTAGATTTAAACTAAAACAATTCCATTAATTGGTCTTCTATGTGGATCTTTGACTTTAGCCTCACCCTCATCAAATAAAACAAACAGATTCGGATGAGATTTAGCAGTGGACACTCCACGAGATGGCTCTTCTGGTTCACTGTTTCCAGGTCGAATTGGAATTTAGAATGTTGGTTTTGTGAAGGAAGAAAACCGGACGACTCGGATAGAAACCCTGAGAGCAAGGACGAGAACCAACAAACAAACTCAACCCACATGTAACACCAGGTCAGGGAATCGAACCCAGGCCACAGTGGTGAGGGAGGCGAGCGCTCTCACCACTGCACCATCACCTTCATGCGAGAGAGTTTCGAGCTCATTACCAAATTATAAAAACAAAAAAAAATAAAATGTATTACGGCAATTTTCTTTGTTTACCTGATTCTGTGCAACCCAGTGAGTTAGGAGATCAGCTCTCCCTAAAACAAAACAATTGAGAGAAAACAATGATAAATGACGACACAAGTATCAAGGGGATAGTTCTTGTGACGGGATTAATCAACATGTCCATTGATACTTGAATAAAAGATTGGCTCCGCGAAGAAGAGACAAAAGACACATTTCCGACCTAAGAGAGCTAAGCGTTTTGCAGCCAAAATCTCTCTCGTCTCTCCTCTTTCTTTTAGAACCAAATAATCAACGCGGAACGGACATAAAAGGTAACCGTCTACTCGGCCATGGTTCGCCTATACGTCCGTAGGACCATTCAAGTCCTTATAGCCCTTCAGTTTCCCAACAATGGATACCACACCGTGGCGACTTCCAAAGGCATATTATACATCGCCCAGCAACAACAAGGACCGGCGACGCACGAAAACTTGCCCATTGAGGGACCCAATCCCAGTGTTTAGACGTCAGTGTTAGCAAGATCGCCTATTAACGCACCTCTCGCAAGGAAGCATCTGACACACTCTAAAGTTTCCCAATAAGGTGGTTTCTCACTGCCAGTGCCAACTGTTTGAAGAAGAGCTTCCCAATAGGACACCAAACTGGAACTGAATGATAAACATAGTTCAAAATAAATGCGCTGAATTTAAGAGTGATGAAAATAGGCAAGAGCGTTGTAAGTATAAGTATAATAATAATAATAATAATAATAATAACAACAATAATCGTTACTACACAACTTCCCATAAGAGCCTTTTTTTATTGACTTTGGATTGAGTGCTCAAAGTGTGATCTAGGGCTAAGTTGGCTTTCCTTAATTGAGCTTAAAACTGGCTTTAAAAATTTTACCAACAGATGTTAACCTAAGACGTGTTTTTTATTTCTCGCGCTTGGTTCTCGTCGTCGCTTTGATTGGCTTTAACAAGTTATCTTGTTTCGGTTTTACGATATTCAGTCAAAAAGAGCGGTAAATCGTAACTCCAGATATTTTCTAACCCTAAGCAGACATTGGTATGGTTACGGTCAGAGAATAAATTCCATATCATCAAACATTTCCAAGAATTTAAGAACATATTTCTTCAATCATTTCTTTGACAAATTTATTTAATCAGACTTGCCAGCACAAAGTGGATTTCATCGACAGTTTCAAGAACACATCACCAAATGCAACTCTTACCTGCTTGCATGAGTTGCATCGTATTCTTTAAACTTTTCAAGAGTCTCCATCTTCCTTAAAACACCCTTAAAAGTAAACCAATGTACTTGGTTTTAAACCAATATTATGAGCAAAAATACAAAAGAAATCTCTGCTATGTCTCGCCCTGTCCCTGTTAAGAAGACGTTAACGAGCTTGTGCGCGCACGACTCGCGTGCGCGTGCTTTGGGATTACGTATTATCGTATTATCGTAAGCAAATCACGCGGACCTTTTTATTTTTGACGTGTGCAATTTTCTTGAAGAAGAGTTGAAAGTTTTTTAGTTTTATCGATTAGCGGTTTGTTTAACGGTCGTTGTCGTTTACCGTGAGTCTACAGTTCTCCGTGTTGGAATAAACGTATTTGCCTTGATTTTCCGTTTCACTTCCGAACAGTCCCTGTCTTTTAGATGTATGAGAAAAATGTCCAGAGAGAGCTATTCGTCGTGTAGGCAAGAAAATTTAACTTGAGTTTTACTGCTGGGCATTCAATCCACACCAATACAGATTTTTAAGGTCACTGCTTCTTACACATTTTTGACTCGATGCTTATAACCTTGTTCTGCACATGCCCGATACAATGGTCATGTGTGACTTCGATGTGGCATGGACTGAACACACATTTTCCGTCTTCCAGTTTGACTAAAAACTTTCACTTCGATTTCCAGAATGAAATTCCCCTTCACCAAGATATCCCTCGTACAATTAACGGAAAGATTTTCTCATAACGTGCAGCTCTTTTCCTCTGAACAAAACCACCTGCAGGTGCGGTTCCGCTTCAATCCATCAATACTTTATTTACAGTAGGTTAAAAATTAAAAGCAGTAGAGCTGATATGGATTTCGGTACATGTAATACAAACAACAATACTCTACTGATTAAAATTTGTAAGTGCAAAGAAAAATATATGCTAATACTTTTCAATAATAAATAGAATCTTAGTGTTTATTCGAGATTATGTAGGCTTCTTTCTTAAAAAAACGTGTTGATCATTTGAATTTTGTACTTATTTCTTAGAGCATACCTGAATAAAACTTAAAGAGGTAGCCTGTTTTAAACTGAATGGTAAGCTATTCAAGGAATGTCGGTCACACAAACCATTATATCATCTATTTGCTTTTTACCTTGGGAGAATGTGCAGCCAACATGACAGCATCTTCTATTTTTCCTGCTTTATAAACCTGCAAAATATATCAGTGCCCTTCTAATATCATCAAGAAAAAACATGTGGTTCAACTTTTCCTGGATCACGCAGTGAATAATGAGAATTTCAAGCCAATAAAATTGAGGCTCTTGTTGTTCAAAGGTTGGATAACGCTAGGGTCCACTATCCATTGGATAAATCTGTATCCATGCAGTGGATAGCGCAGCACGTTTTGCTATCACTAATAATGATAATTTCAACCCAATAAAGTTCAGGCCTCTGTTGTTAAAAGGGTGGATAATACTATACAATGGATAAATTTTTATCCATGCGGTGGATAGCGTGGCACGTTTTGCTATCACTTATGGGCTGGATAGCGATCTATCTGATGAATAGCGTCATCCGCCCTTATACAACTGGGCCCAGAAAAATCATGATAATATCATCATCATAATAATAATAATAATAATAATAATAATAATAATAATAATAGTAATAATAATTTTTATTTATATAACGCTCATATCCTGAGCTCATGGCGCTTTACAACACTGTGCGGGGGACTTTGCCAGACTGCTAAGCAGTTTACAATCAATTAAAGGCGAATCTGACAGTACCCAGTAAACAGGCCAGACCACATCACAGTAATATCGTGAGTGGGTTTTTTAACGTCCCCTGCCTAACCAAATTAACTAATTATAGATGCAGGAGACGGGGCCTACGGTTTATTCGTCCTTATCCGAGAAGACTAGAATGTCTATCCCTTTCTTGATGTTATAGAAAGGTAGCCCATTCTCCTCAGTTATTTTAAGACCTTGAGTGATGGTCCAGCCGGGGCTTCAACCCTCGACCTCCCGCACAACAGTCCGGCGATCAACCAAGTGAGCTAACCGGGAGGCGGTTATAGAGGCGCATAGAGGCGCGTGACTTTATGACATGGGATGTAGTATTGAAAATATAACTCCAGCCATGCAAATTAGGGATTCAACCTTCTCCGAAGAAAAAAAAATTGGTGGCAGCATGATACTTTGCTAGTATGATAACCGAAAACAATACGCATATTTGAATGCTGGTATAAGTTTTCTGTGTATATTTATCAACAGTTCAATGCTCCAAGCATCAGCGTGTGCAGACTTTGTATCTCGATAAATGCACAGCTGACAAATGCAATGATTGACACAGTACAAAACCAAGAACCAACCTCGGAAAAGTTTTCAATGTATTCGTGTATAAACTCTGCTTCTTGGTCCTTAGTTGGGTCCTAGCAAAAGAAAGAAAGAGAGGGGGTAGGGAAAAAGCCATGATTAGAATAACTGTCTCGGTAAAAAAAAATTGTTCTAAATTGGAGACCACACGCGTGCGATGGAGTAAAAGATTATAAAATATAAATTCAAGAACAATTAACTAACGTCATCCTCTCCTTCGACCTGTATTGATGACCCACTGCCTCCTTCTTCGGCAACATTATCATTATTTAACTTAAATTATTATTATTATTAAATTATTAAATCATTATTAAATCAATATTATTAAATCATTATTATTAAATTATTTAACAATTAACTAACGTCTTCCTCTCCTTCGACCTGTATTGATGACCCACTGCCTCCTTCTTCGGCAACATTATCATCATTTGTTTCCTCTCTCGATTCTTCCTCGAACATCTTATCTACAACAAAGCAAACGTCAAGGTGATTCAACTATCCCTCTACTCGAATATTTTTGGAAGTCAATATATTTGTTTTTCGTGTTTGTTTGTTTGCTTGTTTGTTTTCTTCAGCGTTCGTTTTGTGTTCCACAGTTTTGCTTCGTTTTATGATCTGTTGTTTCTGTTGATTCTTTTGTTGCTTTTGTGGCTTTTGTGGCTTTTGTTGTAACCAGTACTAATTATAATGTGTAAAAATTCACCCTATTGTTTGCGTTTCGTATTCTCTGGGAAGCTGACAGGAACAGTAGAAGTTAGCTCAATGGGTTAGAGCACCGGACTGTTATGCGGGAGGTCAAGGGTTCGAGCCCCGGCCGGAGCAACGCTCAAGGTCTTAAAATAACTGAGGAGAATGTGCTACCTTACTATAATATCAAGAAATGGATAGACATTCTAGTCTTCTCGGATAAGGACGAATAATAGGTCCCGTCTCCTGCATCTATTAATTAGTTAATTTGGTTAGGCAGGGGACGTTAAAGAACCCACTCACGAGATTACTGTGATGTGGACTGGCCTGCTTACTGGGAATTGGGGGGTAGGGGACAGGGTTGGGTTGGAGCTTAAACCTAGTAGGGGACTTATGTCGTACTGTTTCTGCTCCGGTACTGTTTTGTACTAATCCTTTTAAAAATAAAAACACAAATACAAATAAAAATAGGCCCATATCAACATTAACCGTCAGCAAACCAATAACATAAAAACATTTTA